>NW_016158975.1:16415-79377 GCF_001687245.7 Rhagoletis zephyria | reverse complement strand
CTGGTGCAATTGCGAGCGAGAAATGCCAAAACGTGAGCAAGAATGGAAGAAGAAGAAAAAAATGTTGCGAGGAAAACGTAAACAAGTTGCACAAGTGTGACGTCATGCAAACAACGATTCTGTCAAACTCGTTAAGAGAGGAATAGCGGTCCGAGATCGGCGCAACCTTTGTATTCTCTCAATCGTGCATACAAATCATAATATCGTTATTAAAGCAACAGATTTTGTAAAATAATAAGTAGAGAAAATACTGCCTCTCAAGGCAATGCCTTCAAAGGAAAACCGTTTTCTCCCTCTCCTGTAAAACTGAGTGCCGTAAGATAGGCGGTTTTGCAATTGATCGATGGGCGGTTTTGCAAAAACATTGTACGATTTGAAAACGATGCGATTTGCAAAATATTTTTCAATATAATTGATGCAAGTAATAAATATTTCAAATAAAAACTGATAGAAATACAAAAGGACGTCATATTCTTCGATTAAGAAGCAAATTTTTTCCGTTTTGTTAAGAATTCTCCAAAATAAATTTTGTAAATCGCACCGATTTCAAATCGTACGAGTTGCAGCACATGCCCGTATATTTCAATTTTGCTAAACGATGAGACAATAGGTTCTTTCCCTAACAATCCGGACCGTATCCGGTAATTAGAGAATAAGCACAAAGTTTGCTCTCAAAAAGGAACGTAATCCAGAAGTACGGGAACACAAAAACCACATTTTGTGCCCAGAATTTGAGAAACAGATGATTCACGTTGTTTTTGTTTCTGTCAATTAAATGCAAACTCTTGGAAATTGAATTTTGGTTTCACAAATTCGATTTTAAGTATATAAACAGGCAACATGTAAACACAAAACAGCTGATATGCACTTTGCCACTTTATTCATTTTTACCTGGAGAAAAATTCCGGGCTGTTTCGGGCACGAAGAAGAAAACACTTACGATCCAATACGTTCCAATTTTCGCTCTCTATTACCCATTTTGTTGAGTACGGAAATAATTTTTGGGCTGTTTTGGCACTCGCGGGATCTCGCGTTGCGTACGGGAAAGAACCTAATGAAGATAATAAAGGCCGGTCCACATAGAACTTTCGTGTTGGCTTTGGCGTTGGCGTTGGTTTGACAGAACGCACGTTAAAAGTATGCTTGCTACAATGAGCGCTTGGCAGCGAATGCTTGGGCCACTACATTAACATACTAACGACAGATAAATTAATATTTCATATCAATAATTGCATTAAAAACGATATTTCTTGCCCGCACTTGATTAAAAAGGAAAATATTTCACATAATTTTATTTATTTGCAACAGCTGACGAGCGACGCACGCGAAAAGATGAGAGTTGGCCATCTTTTTGCTTTGTGTTGGCGTGAGCGTTGTCGAATTTTGGCTATGTGGACGGCTGCGTTTGAATTCATGTATTCATAGTCAGCTGTTGAAGCGACGCCAACGCCAACGCAACGCCAAAGTTCTATGTGGACGGGCCTTAAGGGCCGGTTACTCAATCAGGGTTGCCTTTTTGCGCTTTTCCTAATAAAATTTGTAGTTTTTTTTATTGTTGGTAGGATGGTAGTATGCTTAAAATTTTGGTAGGTTTCTTTGCTGATAAAACAGAAAACATCTCTAATAGTTTCCACAATGAAAAGGATGTTAAAATATTTTAAACGGCATTAGAAGAGCGATTCAAAAGCATACCTCATAACAAATGTACGTGTTTACAGAAAATTTAATTTTTATCATACACGAAAATTAAAAAGAAAACTTATTGTTGGTCCAGTAAGTCGCAGAATCTCAAAGTTTTTAACCGCAGCTCGAAGAAATTAATGACAAACTTGCAGCGCGCAGATTTTGCCCCAAGCCCAGCTGCTCCTAGACCTGGACATTAGTCAAGCCTAACTTTGAGGTTTTTTACCTTACTTATGTATTTTTACATATTTCATAAAAATACATTTTAAAAATACGTTTTTGGGTAGGAAATGACGTTTATTCAGACCAAGAGGGACGTTTTCTCATGCCGAAGACATGGCAACACTGCTCACGCGTCTGATGCAAACAGTGTTGTCAACGATTTCGACGAATCAAAGGCAAGGAGAATTAAATAATAATTTGATAATTTTTTATTTGATACTTAAGTTTGAAAATTTTATTTTTCGCTTTTCAGTTAATTTGTATTGTATTTTTTTAAACTTGGTTCATTTTTTTTAAGTAAAAAGCTTCAAGTTAATAAATGGTACAGTAATTTTCTTTTGTGAAAGTAAACTTGAATGTTTCGCGCAAATAATGCCTTTTGAATTCCCCTCCTAGGTCTCTTCTCCGGCAACACAGAAAGGAGAATTTTACTTAGTAAGGGTTAAAATACCTAAGTGCAACAAGTATTGGACCTCTGGATAACTTCTCTTATATCTTCTGCAGCCTGTTTGACATTCGGTTAGGATGTGTAGAGGTGTCTCGCTCGTAGAGTCGCAAAACCGACAAAAGGTTACTCAACCATATCCCCTGCTTGTATAAATGCCCTCTCAGCCTGCAGTGTCCTGTGAGGATACCAGTTACTATTCTAAGCTGCCCTTTTGGGAGGTCAATTAAACTTTGGAAGCTCCTTCTGTTATAACCCCCCAGTAAACTTTTTGCCTGACGCATTTCTGACGAACTTTACCAGTTTAGATCCCTCATAGTGATCCTATCTATCCTAAGCTCCTCTTTTAGAGTGTTGGGACCCACTCTTTGGAAGGGCTCAGGGCCAACTGGAGTAATGGCTACCGACTCTCTTGCGATACAGTCAGCCGCCTCGTTACCCTCTACTGCCTTATAACCAGGTACCCACGTTAACTTGATGTTATTGTGTCTACTCAGGAGTTAAGCTTCTCAATACACTCCAGGACCAGCGACGACTTGACCTCAGAGGATATGAGGGCCCTGAGTGCTGCTTGGCTATCACTTACGATTATGATTCTCTCCTTTCTATACACTCTACTCATGATTGTATCCGCACATAGATAGATGGCGTAAACTTCTGCTTGAAAGATGTTCGGATATTTCCCCATAGGCTGTTCCTGGCCCTGGGTCCGACAATTCCAGAACCTATTCTTTCTGGGGCCTTCGAGCCAACCGTGTACCAGTGCAGAGTGCAACTCTGAAGTAGTGCCTCAGAAGCGGAGACACTCCAGGTTGCTTTACTGCAAAGCTCTATTTTGAATCTCTTCTTAAAAACTATGGTCTTACCTATGTCATCTCTAGGTAACGGGGCTAGTGGCAGCGAGGACCCTAGCTTCTCTATTTCTCCAAGAGGAAATGGCTTTACCTTTTCCATATCCCTCTAACGCAATGTTAAGCAGAGTTTTTTTGGCTGCCTGCTCTATGGTTATATGAAGAGGCGAAAGTTCAAGGACTACTTCCAGCGCCGTCGTCGGACATGTACGCATCGCTCCTGTTATGCATACACATGCCAGTCGTTGTAGCTTGGTGAGCAATTGTCTCACCGTGGCTAGAGTAGTTCTTGAAACCCAAGCTACCGCCCCATAGGTAATCATTGGCTGTACTATCATGATGTAAAGCCATCTTAGGATCTTGGGCGTACAACCCCAGGATTTTCTCGCCAGACGCTTACACACCCTTAAAGCTTTCGTGGGTTGGGAAGTGATCGCGTTCACATGTTTCTTCCATGGAAGCTTGGTGTCTAGGATTAATCCCAGATACTTCAATTCGCTGGCGAAGTATGTACTGTATTTTTATCAGCAGTTTAACATTCTCCTAGTTTCTTTTCTTTGTTTCGTTAAGTCGCTTTTCCACCAAGGTGGAAATGACTTTCCTGAGTATCGTAGCGGGTAGGTCCTATTTATTGAATTCTGAAATGTTGCCTCGACGATTCTCAGATAGGCCTCAATCTCCCCTGAGGCCATCGGCCGCACTTAGGGATTATAACCTTCACTAAAAGTATGTTCACATATAAATATTATCTCAATCAAAGCTCGTTTTTCAATCACCCCGTTTACACAGGCAAATCTCAGATTATTAGCCATCAAATTTGCTGTGCTTGGTTTTCGCTTATCTCAAGGAAAAGTTATGTTTCTTCTCCGTGCCGCCGTGATCACTTTTTTTCTGCTACATATATATAAGCACTTTAAAAATATTTTATCTTAGTATTTTGTTAGAAATACCTTTACAAACCTCTTTTCCTTGCTAGCATCCATTTTTATTTACTTTAACATTTGGCATTTCTCCTCTACTTCGCAAAATTAATCGATAAAACTAGGTTGGACACCGAAAAGTTATCGGTTAAATCTGAGAATGAGTACTCTCTCAAATGTGTCAAAAATGTGCCAACACGTGCCAAAAGTGCCCAGAGCGTGAGGAACGCAAAAAACCACATTTCGTGCCCGGAATCAACATATCAGCTCTAAACAATGATTTTACGTGTACATATTTGTCTTATATGGCTAATAAAATTACCAAATAACTACATTTTCTGAAAATTCTGTGATATTTTCCACTTTTGTTTTTATAAAATTTGCTTTCGGATTTGAACAACAACAGCTGTTATTTCAAAATGCCCTCTTGCAGATTTGTGCCCGGAAAAAAAGTTCGGGCTGTTTCGTGCGCAAAGAAGAAGACATTTACGATCGAAAAGTGGAACGTATTCGCTCTCTATTACCCATTTTTCTACCGTGAGGAACGCTTTCTGGGCTGTTTTGGGCACCCGCGGGTATCCGCTGGCTCGTGTGGAACAAACCTATTATTTTATAATTACAGAATAACAAGGGCGGAATTTTGTATGGCTAATCTCTTTTTCTAATTACAGATTAGTGAGTTAAGCTCGAAAATGAGTATAATCTACTTATATGTAAATCTAGTATAAAATTCTTTATGTTTTGCCTATTTATATGAAAAAAAAACAACTCAGTCAACATGTGCTTAAACCTAACTATATAAAATTATATATCAATTTAAAGGTATTTCTCTGCTCTTTCTAATAAACACATCACTTAATATAGTTAATTATGTTTTTTTTTATAAAAACGTACATTTTTATTAAAAAATTTGTATAATTTCGTTTTTTTAGTTTTTCTCGAAATAAGTATATAAGGTATATAAAGATATGCATATCAAATAAAAGGTCTATCAATTATCTTTCCAACCATGTCCACATTTTGCAATAGTTTTCGAAATATAAGCTTTTGAAAATATTGAAAAAGTCGTAATGGACTTGAAATCAGCATAAAAGATCTATAAGATGAAATCCGTCCGTTTTCGGGATAAAACTTGACCAAACTTTTTTGAACCGTGGTTACAGTAGAAATAAAAGATATCGATACTTTGCTTTCATGCCTTTCTGGACAGGGGGACTCTTGTGCGCTTGCCCTTTGGAACTGAAATCCTTGATCTGGGTCCAGCAAAAAATATGCAACCGTCTAGCACACATTGTGGGGAAACTCAGCTTAACACTTGTTACGCACGGGGACGCCTTTTATTTTTGTATCATAGCCGGCCTTCGCCACGATCAAACAAAGCCTCTTTGCTTTTATTTCACTAAATTGCAAATCTAAAATACATCTCGAATACGAAACTCACAATCAAAGCCACACATGAACTACATAAAAAGCAGTGGAGGCTAAAGCCAATCAAATTAGCGAAGAAAGCAAACGAAATATTCAGAAATCTCAACAGGGAAAACGAAAAAGTCGAATGCGTAGTCACAGCAAACAAGCCAAGATCGAAAACGAAAAGCAGAAAAGAAGTTCATTGAAGAATCGCGCAGCCAAAATAGTGGATATGTATGTAGAAATAAATGAAAATATCAATTTTTTTGCAAATATTTCAATACTTTTATTTAATTTTTTGTTTTGTTTTTTCGTAATTTTATATTGGTATGCTTTTTTTGTAAATTTGTTTATGATTTTTTTTTTTAATTTATGATGAAAGTTTTTATTTGTTCTACATTATATATAATTAATTACAAGTTAATTTTATGCAATAACTATAATTATAATCAATATCATTTACATATGTACGTACGTATGTATAAGTATATGTTTGTATGTATGTTTAATAAAAAAGAAATTAAAACTATAACTAGATAGTAACAGCTAAGAAACTTTTTTTACTAATGTAGTTTGTGTAGTTAATTTTTTTTGTTTAGTTTTTTTTTATGCATTAATCTTGCATTGCAGTTGAACTTAATTGTAATAGAAACAGGAAAATAATAGTGAACAACTTTAGTTTTTTATTTATAATTTTTGTTTTTTTGAGTTAAATTTAATAAAATATGCAAACTAACATTAAAGAAAAAAAGCATTGAAATACATTTTTTCACAAACTGGCAAATTTTACAAAAAAAAAAAAACAAAAACTTATAAAGTTGCAACTAAAGCGCTTAGCTGTGTGTGTGTGTTTTTTCACATTTATGGAAGCCAAAATAGAGAGCAAAAGTAACAGTTAAAACGAATATTTGGAAAACAAAAAGATTTGAACTCTATAAAATTTCAGCTCTTAAGTGAATTTTTTAAATAATAAAAAAAAACAATAACATAGGGGAAGTATTTTTTTTTAATTCAAAACAGATACTTTTTCAAAAAACATTTAAACAAAAAAAAATTAGTTTCGAATTTGTTTGTAAATTAAAATATCCTTTTTAATTTTGTGCATTTTCACATGATTTGGCATGTCTTTTTTGAAAAAAAAAATAAAAATTTATTTATTTTCTTTGATGGAAACTAAGAGCTGAAACCTTTGTTTTTTTTGTTTTCTGTTTGTAAATGCGCACCAAGCAAACTGAATAGAAAAATATATTTTATTTGCATAAGCATTCACATTTTCTTTTCAAAATTATTATTATTTTTATTTCTTTGTTTTTTACTTTTGCTTATAATACTTGTTTATTTTTCTTCGTATGCCTTAAAAAATTAAGTAATTTGTTTTTTGAGTTTGCTTTTTCATTTGTTTCAGTATTTTAATAATAAATATAACTTAAATATTTGTTTAACTTATTTTTTTTTTAATTTTTTGTTGTTTTCCACTTTTTATATTGTTTTTTTTTTTCGCTGCAGTTTACAATTGTTTTTTAACAGTTTCGTAAATTTTTTTGCTTTGCTTGACTTATTTTTTTCAGCTCATGCTTGTAATTTCTTGGGTTTTTATTATACTTATTATTACTATCACAGCCATTTTTTGAAATAAACAAATTCCGCTTGAACCCGTTTTTTCGTCAACTCACGATTTTTTACAACTCTGGTTTGTTTTCTTACAAAAATTACAACAAAATTACTGCTCTTGCTAGCCCTTTCCATAATTAACAACTTTCAATTTTGGCTTTTACAAATGTATTTGCTTTTTTTTTTTTACTTTTTAAAGTTAAACTTTTTATTTCTAAATTTTGTAGGCTCGCGTTATTTGTTCTTTTAAATTTTTTTGTGCGAAATTATTGTTTTTATATTACTTTGCGATTTTTCTTGGCTTTTTTCATTAACTTTTTGTATCATAATGACTTCTAATTGCACTTTTTAACTGAAAATTTGTTTGATGTCGTTTTGTTTTGCTTAATCGAAGTTGCTTCGTAAGAAAAGGTATGCAAATAGAGACGCTAAATTGATTTGACTTTGAAAATCTGGCGACGAATTTGTTTGTTGTTGTTGAAAATTATGTTCAATTATTTTGAAATGTTTGTCACAATATTATTGCGGCTTAATGACTTTAATTAAAAAATGATAACTGAGCCTGAGTCCACTTATTTATTTTTTTTAAATATATATTTAAATGAGTCAATAATTTTTGTAAATATTTTTGGAAGAACGTAAGAAGTTAGGTAAATAAAAAAAAAATAATAATAAATTGGGAAGATCCAAAAAAATATTTTGTTTTTGGAAAAATCTTCGCAAGTGAATAAATTAGAAAAACAAGTGGGGAGATTTAAAAAATGTCTTTTTTGAGCAAACAGAAATTTTTCAAAAAGGATATAAGGACAAAACTTCAAACAATCAACAAAAAAAAATTAAGAAAAATTTTACACAAAGGTGTTTTTTACTTGAGGCGTATTTCGCACTTCGCAGATTAAAGAAATTCTTTTTAGAAAAATAAAAACTAAATAAAAGTCTTTCTTTGCGCCTCACAGATTGAAATACATAATTCTTTTTAGTAAAAAAGCTGGAAAAATTAAAACGATAATTTAAATAAATAGTAAAAATTTTATAAAACTATGACAAGTTTTTTTTAGACATTTTCGGTGTCTGGCAAATTAAGGCATTTTTATACAAAAATAAAAAAGACATAAGAATGTTACAAGAAGTTTAGAAAAAAGCAACAATATTTTTTTTTTTTGGTTAAGGGATTTTTGGGGGCTCTCAAATTGAGTTATTTTTGCGCAAGCTGATTTTGGCGCTTACAAATATGTTCATAAAAATCAACTATTGTTCGAAGACGGGATAAAACCGCCACGAAAAATTCTTCGAATTGGGAATCGTAAGTTTTTACATGGTTGAAGAATGTATGAAAAAATTGTTTTAGTTATAAGCTAGAAAATTATAAAATTATCAGTGGTTGATTAAGTTTTTAGTGGACAAATATGCAGAAGATCGTTCAGAGAAGTAGGAGTGAGGCGCCTAGACTTAGAAGTTTTGAAAATTAGTTAATTTTAGAGTGAATTGAAGGCAAGTTTCTGCTGTTTTTTTGCTATTAAAAATTTGTACGTAAAAAAAAAATAATTTTTAATATTGTTCCAAAAAAAAATTTTGTTTTAAATATTTAGTTCGTTTTCAGCAGCTGTAACTATGTAGTTATTATTGTGTGATTTCGACTTAAATTTTTTATTGGAATTGCCACCTTAGTAAGTCACGTGAAACCTTTTTGCAATAATATTTTTTTTTTTGTGATTTGACTAGAGAAACTTCCTTTTTGTTCTGATTGTTATTTCTACATTTTTAGAAAGAAAATTAGTGAATATTGCTTTACATAAGTAAATTTCTAAGCGAAATTTTTATTTATTTTTTTTACTTTTCAGAGAAGAAAACTGCCAATGTTTACTTAGCTGCAATTTTGAAGGAGAAAATTACGTCCATTCCTTTCAATAAAAAATAGCAAATTATTTGTTGTAGAAAGCAAAGATTTTTGTAATATCTTATTTTTGTATCATAAAAACGCGTGACATCTTTTTTTGCATTTCTACCAATTTTTTTTTTCACTTCATTAGCTTTTAAATCACACCTCTTGGGTGATCTCTGTCTTCTTCCTCACATCTACGTGACTAACTTACTATACAAACCTACATACTGTACATGTGTACATATGTACATATCTATGATGTAAGTATGTATGGTTGCTGTCTTCTGCTTGACTACATTTTCTTTGATTTAGTTGTTTTTTTTTTTTGTTTTGTTTACTGCTTACCTTATATACTACACATGTATGTACATAATATGTCTGTGTGTAATTAGCTTTGTATAATTTTATATTTTATGTATTTACGTGTATAAGTTTTTCTTTTGAGTTTTTGCTTGGTTAAAAACTAATAATATTTGTGGAAAAAATCTTAAGCTAAATGCTTAAGCTTAAGAGTTTTTGTTTTGCCTATTTTAGTTGCAACAAAATTTGTGGCTTGTTGCCATTTTTATTTTTTTACATGAGTTATAAATTTTAAGTTTTTAGTGTTGTAAATTATGTACTTTTCCTCTTACACTTTAACATCTTTTTAAAAGTTAAGAAAGTTCTTTTGTTTTGTTTTAATATTAGTTACAATTTTTAAAGTTTTGTTTGCAATTATTTTGCTAAACTTAACAATGCGCTATAAAAAGTGAATTTTTTGTTTTTACTTTTGTTGTTTTCGCATCAGTTGCATTTAAGCCGCCATAATTCACAGCGAACAAACACCCGTCTCGCTCGCACATGCGCTCACTCATCCATGCCTAATCTCTTATCTTCTGCTATCGTTCGCACTCGCTTTTGCTGTCGAATTTGCTCTGTCTCGTTTACCACTTGCTATTCTATCGCCTGCTTTTTACTGATACTTTCATGTTTCCAGCGATGTGACAACCAGATTGTGAAATACACTTGCCGATTCGCTCATCATCGCCGCCTGTCCGCATGAGTCGCTGCCCACGCTGGGTGTTGGACTGGGCGTACCTAAGCGCAGCGCATCCATTATCACCTCAAAGTCCTTTTGATTTTGATTTAGATCGAACTCCAGTTCCAGCTCGTTGCCGCCATTGCCATTGCTTAGTTTTTGTCGTTTACTTGGCGACATTGGACCCATACCCATGCCGACGCTGACCCCCATGCCTAGTCCCAAACCCACACCAACGCCCATGCCACCACCTACGCTCACTACATCGAGCGGACAGTCTTCAATGGCGGAGATCAGGCGCTGTTGGGGGATGTAGAATTGTGAAAGCGCCTCGCGCACCAAACGATCGCTTTCGTCCTCGCTGCGTAGCCGTTTGCGAGACGAGATGGCTTTCTCTAGCTGTTCGGCGCCCTGCGTGATCTCCGGATCGATGAGTGGCATTGGCGCATTGATTTCGCTCAATTCACGGTCGAGTATTTCCAGGTCATTGTCAAGATTGCTGCTGCAGATTGGACGTTTACGCGAATGTGTGGTGCTGGTGGTTGAGACGACGACGGAGGAGGAAGAGATGGACGAGGATAGGGAGGAAGTGAGAGACGAATTGGCAACAGTTGTGGTGTTGATGGCATGGCAGGAGGATGAGGCGGTGGCAGTAAAATGTGTGGTGTGTGTGGTAGTGCTGTGGATTGTAGAGGCGACGTTGGCGGTAGTGTGGATGGCAGTCGTGTGCGAGGTGAAGGCGGCGCCGCTGCTGGTGGAGGTGGTGCTAGTGGTTGCTGCGCAGTTGCTGTGCGACGAAGAGTTGGCAATGTCGACGTGTGTGGTGGACGAGTGTAGTTTGTTGTTGTTGTTGTTGCAGTTGAGATTATTTTCATCGCCGCTTAAGAGAAGCTCTTCATCGCTGCTCCTGTTGCGCTCCGCGGCGTCGTGATCCCGCGAAAGATTGAGTGCGTTGTTGTTGTTGTTCGGTGAGGCATTGTTGTTGGCGATTTCATTGCAGGCGAATTTGTTCGATGGCTGATGATTGGAATTGTCAATGCCACAGCTGCTGTAGGGATTGAAAATGTTATCGCGTGCGCTTTCGGGCTTCACCTCGGATCTGTAATGGAAAAAAGAGGGAGAGAAGTTAAAATTAGAGTTACGTATGTTTAGCATAAAATATTACTATTTAATACTATTTCAGCGGTGGCAACTCTATATAAAGCTTTCAGAACTTTAAACGATACCCGCTTTGAACTGACTCGTACTTAACAGTTATGTTCATTAAGTCAAAGTTAAAAAAAAATGCAAATCACAGTACGGTGTGAACGTAAAGAAAATAAGCAATTAAGGGTCCATCGGCCGTGCAGAGTTCAAAACCTGCTATGAAGCAGCATGCTGCAAGCAAGCACGAAAACTTTCACTTGAACTGAGCGGCCGCAATTGCTGTTGCGGCGCGCATACGAATTGCAGCAGATACCATAAATGTTGGGTGCAATAACAACAATTCGAATGAAATTAAACGGTAACAACATGAGGGACATTGAACGCGCAGCACAACAGCTGCGGAGTTCGTACAAAGCACACCACACAGAACCAGAGAACAGAGACGCGCATTCGACCGACAACGAAGCACAAATGTCAAAGCCAAGCACGTCAAAAATCAACCGCTAAGGCAGCAGCAGTCGAAGAGGGAAAAGGAGAGAAGGAAAGAAGCGAAGTGGGAAGTGGGAAGGCAGCTGGGGAAACAAAAGTAGCTGACTGGCAGGCGAGTAAGGACACGCCAAAAGCAGAGTGGCGTCGTAGTTGAATGGCAGCAGCTTGCGAAAGCAGACAGGCAGACCTGCGAGACGCGAAGGTTGGCGTGACTTCAAACGGCAGTTGACGAAGAAGAAGCAGAAGAAGAGAAAGAAGGGCTATACGAAATGAACTGTATGCGCTACGGTAATAATGGCAATGCGCTGATCAGTGCGCCTATCGCCGGTGTGTGGACTCAGCGGTGNAGGTTGGCGTGACTTCAAACGGCAGTTGACGAAGAAGAAGCAGAAGAAGAAAAAGAAGGGCTATACGAAATGAACTGTATGCGCTACGGTAATAATGGCAATGCGCTGATCAGTGCGCCTAACGCCGGTGTGTGGACTCAGCTGTGACCGATTTGCCAGCAAAACAACGCCGATAAAGTATTTACGGGCAATAGTAAGACAAGCAACGCTGTGTCCGTTAGTTTAATCGCAGTCGCCCTTGCAAGTATAAAACACAGCGCGCGCACAGCCACATACAATGCAAGCAAAGGTGTGAGCAGCGCTTTCCGGCGAACGCATGAAAGTGCGAATTTATGTGCGCTAATAGTTCGCACGCGTCGTTTGCTCATTAACGATGCGAGCCGATTGAAAATAGAGACACATCTACAAACAGACTTAGGCGAATAAAGGGTCCGCGACGAGTTGCGTGCGAAATAAATTGGAAAAACGGCTACAATTGAAAAAAGGAATAGCGGAACAGGTTGCAAAAGTGGCAAAGGTGACAGAGGCGAGGAAATAAAGTAGTTACTGGCGTAAAGATAAGTGAAATGAAAAGANGGAAAAACGGCTACAATTGAAAAAAGGAATAGCGGAACAGGTTGCAAAAGCTGCAAAGGTGACAGAGGCGTGGAAATGAAGTAGTTACTGGCGTAAACATAAGTGAAATGAAAAGAAAAAAATCTACAAAATCCAGTTGGCTATTAAGCTAGTATTTATAGCGCTGTACAAAGTGTGGAAAAGCAACGTAGAAAGCGCAATAAATAAACCAGTAGCAGTGAATTAACGCGCATAGAGAGCTGCCGTAAGAAGTCATAAAAACCAAGCAACTATAAGCCACAAAAGCAGAGGAGGCATCGCCACTACAACTTTGCGGCTAGCGCATTAGTCGCCTCAAGGGCCGGCCGCATGACAGCCAAAGAGAATTATGGATAGTAACGCAACAGTTATTAAATTGCAATGCGAGCGGTAAGTTTTTAATTGATCAGCCAGTAGCCGTTGATTTGTACTTGAGATGATATAACCACATACATACGCATGTAANGCCAGTAGCCGTTGATTTGTACTTGAGATGATATAACCACATACATACGCGTGGAAGTATGTATGTAGGTGTGGAGTAGGACAGCAAGAGAAGGTGGCAATAAAACATAGTAGCACCTGGCGGCTTGCATGCGACGCTGCATAAATTGGGGCTTCGCTACGATGCAATGTGATTGGGGAGCAATAAATGCGTGCAGAGGGTAGCTGATACTACTAGTGGCTGCACACGCGCGCTGTAAATTCCAAAAGTGGTTGTGGCGCGGTGCGTTAACTTCTATAGAATTTATCATCGATTCACGCTATGAAATAGAGACTTATGACTTTTAATTGCGGTCATCATGCGCTACCTTTGCGAGGAAGTAGAGTTTGGAGACCACAAAGCAGGCGGAAGTTATGCAAAAAAAGTGATTATACTATTTTAGTAGCCAGAAACTTGAAAGCGCTTAAAATGTTATTAGCATTTATGATGGATTGAATGGCTTAGACTAAGCCCATACTATGTGAATTTTAGGAGCAAGTTGGTAGTCGTAGTTGGACTTCGAAGGGAGATAGGGCGAAAATAGTCCCTACACTTTATTGTCATAAAATGTTTAAGGAAACTCTAGAACTTTAAGCCCATATCTTTGGATTTAAAGATATATGTAGGAGAAAGCGACGAAGTCAAGAGATTCGACCGCATCCCTTTTGAATCATAGCAAGACGATAGGGCTCATGGAAAGAAAGTTTTTGGAAGAATATCGTAATAGTACCCGCTGTATTTTTTGTCGAAAGTTGTACAAAGCACTTCTTTTCCGACGCCTCCAATAACAAAAAATGTTCGTACTGACATAAAAATTGCCCAGGTAAGGAAGTTCAGGCTCGATGCCGCAATAAATTGAATACAACTTAAATTTTCAGAAAATTCCGTCCTTCTGCCGACGCCGAATGATCTACGTGACGAACACAGAAAATAAGATTTTCGGGTCTTCGAGCGAAGTATTGTACATTTATGTATGTATATGGCTGCGCTCCCGTAAGCACCAGGTACCAGAAATCCCATGACTCAGCACGCATGGGTGGACAACAAAGCAAAGATATTCACGAACACAACAGAATAGCCAAGTGCGAAAGGGCTTGTCTACACTTCGTATGAAAAACTGGCGGACGGCTCAAACGGACATTTGGTAAAGGTCCCAAAAATCAGAGGGACTACTGCGGCAATCTGAACACCCGGCATATCACAGTACTCCGACCAAAAGTTGGAAAGGGGGGTTGTGAAATTTCTTCTATGAAGGAAGGGAAGTATTTAATTAAATATTATCTCCGTTCTCTCCTTCATACATATATCCCTTCCCGCGAGACCTGAGCACAATGGGCAGCTCAANGACCGCATCCCTTTTGAATCATAGCAAGACGATAGGGCTCATGGAAAGAACGTTTTTGGCAGAATATCGTAATAGTACTCGCTGTATTTTTTGTGGAAAGTTGTACAAAGCACTTCTTTTCCGACGCCTCCAAAAACAAAAAATGTTCGTACTGACATAAAAATTGCCCAGGTAAGGAAGTTCAGGCTCGATGCCGCAATAAATTGAATAAAACTTAAATTTTATGGGGGACAGGAGACTCTCTGCTTTTCAGAAAATTCCGTCCTTCTGCCGACGCCGAATGATCTACGTGACGAACACAGAAAATAAGATTTTCGGGTCTTCGAGTGAAGTATTCTACGCAAGATGTATATTTATGTATGTATATGGCTGCGCTGCCGTAAGCACCAGGTACCAGTAATCCAATGTCTCAGCACGCATGGGTGGACAACAAAGCAAAGATATTCACGAACACAACAGAATAGCCAAGTGCGAAAGGGCCTGTCTACACTTCGTATGAAAAACTGGCGGACGGCTCAAACGGACATTTGGTAAAGGTCCCAAAAATTAGAGGGACTACTGCGGCAATCTGAACACCCGGCATATCACAGTACTCCGACCAAAAGTTGGAAAGGGGGTTGTGAAATTTCTTCTATGAAGGAAGGGAAGTATTTAATTAAATATTATCTCCGTTCTCTCCCTCATATATCCCTTCCCGCGAGACCTGAGCACAATGGGCAGCTCAGGCTTGAGTATCTACTTAGAAATGCAACCTTGCTCTTCCCAACAATTTACCTCTTCACTAATTTTTCATAATACTTTGCACTAGCTACTTGCCTATGCCGATTGCTACTTTCTACCGTACAATTCAATAAGTTTGGCAAAATCTATGAACACATTTTTTTGTTTACACTTTTCGCAAACTCACTTGCATTTGCTTTCTTAAAGTTGCATAAATAAATAATTCCAAGTCTTCAATAGTTACCGTCGTGGCATACAGCAGGCAGTCAGGCAGCCAGGAAGGCAAGCAGATATATTTGCACATAAATAATTCAAACTTTAGCANCTACTTGCCTATGCCGATTGCTACTTTCTACCGTACAATTCAATAAGTTTAGCAAAATCTATGAACACATTTTTTTTTTACACTTTTCGCAAACTCACTTGTATTTGCTTTCTTAAAGTTGCATAAATAAATAATTCCAAGTCTTCAATAGCTACCGTCGTGGCATACAGCAGGCAGTCAGGCAGCCAGGAAGGCAAGCAGATATATTTGCACATAAATAATTCAAACTTTAGCATGCATTCATAGCGGAAGAGCTGAGCAGCAACGGCAATGGGGAAGTCAAACTAAGTAAGTATGTAAGTAAGTACATAAGTAAAGCAAAAGCAACTTTTCCATGCCACAAACGACACAAAAGCAAAGTGAAGGCGCACGTACAAACACACTCAGGCGCGCATATTGCTGCAGATACTAAATGGAGGCTGGAAGATATTTGATTACGTTGTGATGGAATCGAGCGCCCTAGCCAAGAAGACGTTGCATAGAAAATTGAGTCGTGAAGCTGTGTTGCAAAATGTGTTGCATAACTCACCATGTAGCGAGCAGCGACAGCAATGTGCGCGATAGAAGTAGGCATAAGGCGGATGAGAAAAAATATATAAAAAAAAAGAAAATTATTATGAAGCAAAGTAATTGAGCGCTGTGCTGTGAATGTAGGTAAATGAAAACCCTACGTCAATTTTTATGCGCTCGGTCTAACGTAATGGCGAGCAGGCAGAAGCAGACNGCAAGCAGATATATTTGCACATAAATAATTCAAACTTTAGCATGCATTCATAGCGGAAGAGCTGAGCAGCAACGGCAATGGGGAAGTCAAACTAAGTAAGTATGTAAGTAAGTACATAAGTAAAGCAAAAGCAACTTTTCCATGCCACAAACGACACAAAAGCAAAGTGAAGGCGCACGTACAAACACACTCAGGCGCGCATATTGCTGCAGATACTAAATGGAGGCTGGAAGATATTTGATTACGTTGTGATGGAATCGAGCGCCCTAGCCAAGAAGACGTTGCATAGAAAATTGAGTCGTGAAGCTGTGTTGCAAAATGTGTTGCATAACTCACCATGTAGCGAGCAGCGACAGCAATGTGCGCGATAGAAGTAGGCATAAGGCGGATGAGAAAAAATATATAAAAAAAAAGAAAATTATTATGAAGCAAAGTAATTGAGCGCTGTGCTGTGAATGTAGGTAAATGAAAACCCAACGTCAATTTTTATGCGCTCGGTCTAACGTAATGGCGAGCAGGCAGAAGCAGAAGCAGAAGCGCAGCTCAGCGTAGAAGTCAGCGATTGGAAGGCCGTGCGCGTGTGTGTTTGTGTAGCTTTACGAGTGAAGCGTGATAAGGAAATCCCCCTGCAAAACGCCATTTATGCCTGAAAGACGGTGTGTGGCATACAATTAGACAGCGTCATCGAATGATGAAATACACGTACACTAGCTGCTGCTTCGTCGTTTGCTCGACTGTGGGTTGGTTGACTGACTGACTCATTGACTGGTTGACTGGCGGCTGTTTTGGTGGCGTATGAGTGCATAGCCAAAAGATTGGAGCAAAGAAACTAGGTCGTCACTGCGCTGTGTGCGTGTGTGTGTATGTGTACTCATGCGTTTGAGTTCGAGTGAGTTGAGTGCAAAAGCACAATAATAATTAAGCTTATTATAAATGGCGAGGTTGTTTGGTGTTTGGTGTTTGCGGTTGTGGTTGCGGTGGTTATTTGTTGTTATTGTAGTCGCTACTACAATCGATCTACCGAAAAAAAGCAGAAAGCAAAACATCAACAGCAGCGTAGATAATGAAAAGTTGTTGCGGAAAGACGCAGAGCATAGCAATCAAGTAAGTAACAAAATAAGAGGCAACAAAAAACACAAAAGAAATACATACTAAACTAGGACTAAATTAGGACTGCTGCAGTATAGCTTAGCACTTGATGGAGAGCATAAATACATATTTAGCAGCATATGCACATTTGACTGCCTATAATTTTTACAGTGCATGCAGCGCAGCCACGACACTTATTTGGAAATCACAAATGCGAGTGATTAACTTGAAGCAAATGCATATGGTGGTGGGGAGAGATAAGAATTTGAAGAACCCCATTTATATGTACATATATCGTCGATGTTTTTGCAAAACCGCCCATCGACCAGTTGCAAAACCGCCTAAATCGCCGTTGTGACAAGAATGAGATTTGGTAACCCTGAACTACAGGCATCGAAATTTATGCATAAAAATCGTAAACTCTTTATTAAAACAACAGATTTGTAAAATAATAGCTTGAGAAAATAGCACCTCTCAAGGCGATGCCTTCAAAGAAAAACCGTTTTTCGCTCTCCTGTAAAATATATTAGCGCTGTAAGATAGGCAGTTGGTTTGGCAATTGGACGATGCGCGGTTTTGCAAAAACGTCGACCATATGTATTTACATAATTTATTAAATTTTTTTGATAGATTAATAGAAAATAAATATATATATTGAACCTTTAGAAGTGACCTATACTTTGATATTAATATTTTAATTCCACTAGTCCCTAGTCTGAGAGATTTCTGCGACTTTCAAATTTTCGCCATGGCCATGACCTAAATACTCGTATCGTTTTTCATAATGAAAGAAAATTTGGAGGCGGAAATTTCAGTTCTCTTGATATCGCAAATTGTACGGGCATTCAGATTTTTTACAGTTGTTTGGCGCTTGACGCGCCAATTTGGGGACGGCAGACTGATGAAAGCAAATGAACTTCCATGCAAAGCACAAAGATAAGTCCGTTTACAAAATAGAAATGGCTAGCAGCTACGAGGCTTCAGGACGGTAGCTAATTTAAGCCCTATGCCACTACAGCCTAATGCCGTAAGCATGATTGTGGGATTCCAATAATTTTCATCTTGAAAGATTTATTTCATGAGCCGTTTGAGAATTGGATATTTATACCTGTTAGCCATATAAAATCGTAGTGAAAGAGCGCAAGCATACAATGCTGCATACTTCTAGACGCGCTTTTAGCTGAGTTAATGTGCAACTCGCCCAAATCGCAGAGTAAAACAGCTGTAAAACTGTTTGTACTTATGTGTAGGCAATCATAGTTTAACTGCTCTATAAACTTTGATTTCTATTTTAAATTTAAAGCAATGCCACAATATCGAAGTACCGCGCAATTATGTATGTATGTTCAACAATTTCGGAAACAGCTGGCGCACTAAAATTTCCCTTAATTTTCCCCAATTCGCTGTACACTTGAACTTAATGCGACAACAAAGGCAAGCGGCAAGCTAACCCAACTTCATAAGTAGTGTACATACGTACGACTAAATATGTACATATGTATGTATGTAGTAGAAGCACTAAAAGTGAACGAAAAGGCTGTGAAAAAATATGTGCAACATACATATGTACATACATACATACATATCTCACACGATCTTCAAAAGTGACACAACGCAAAATCACACCTTTGTCAGAAAATGCGAAAACGTATTTCTCAGCACATGCTATTCATATGGGCATGGGTGATTTTGCCTTAGGTTTTTTCAACAAAGTATAACAAAATTGTCTCCAGCTTTTGCTGAAAGGTAAATAAAAGCTTTGTGTACATTTTTAGCGTATAATTTCAAAAATGCCAAATTTTGAATTCTGTCATTCTTGAACATCGTGAGCGATATGTACTTATGCATGTACATATGTACATATTTGAACATTTACACTTAAGTGTCATCGGCGTTGTCGTCTGTGCGCTATTTGATGCCGTCAAATGTCGTCAAAAAGCTTTTAATGCAACAAATACGTACGAAATTTCGGTAAAGGCAATGCGGCTATGACAACGAAATCAACAACCAAAACGGCGACAACCAAAAAATATACATATGTATGCATGTATGTAGGTACTATTTGTGTGTGTATGTAATGAACACAACAAGAGCCACAAGTAAAAAGCAAAAGCGTGAATTTCATTATCGTCGAAAAGCGCAATAGCGGGGGTAAATATGTATGTATGTACTATTGTATGGTGGTGTGTGTGCTTATGTCTGGGAAAAATAAAATTGTCAAATAAAAATGAAAGTATGTAATCACTTGTAAACATTAATGAATACGCGGCATTGTACTTTTGCGAAGGGCTCACTTTAGCAGTGCACCGATTAGCAGTCTAAAGTATACAATATATGTATTATAATAAACTTAATAACTTAGTTATTATTGATTGTGTTATTAAATTTAATGAGTTCAAACCACGAAAATGTTAAATCAACTAATATTAAAAGCTGATGATGACTGCTGTTTGCAGTGAATCAATATCAGTATCGATAGTCGAAAACTAACGAGCTCTGATTTGGCGGCCGCTTACGAGGTGTTCACACGTTTGCCTAATTAAGTGCATTTTTTCCAAAGAATTTATAAGTTGACAACACATGCAAAAGAGAAAACAATTTACGGAAAGCTGAACATATTTTTATAGCTGTGTACGAATCAGTGAACTAAACCAAGAATAAATTTAATTTTCACAAATATTTTCATAAGCGCTGCCTAAGTGTAGACAACATGAAACCACTTTTCGCACAAGCGTTTTCGAAAAACAAACGTTTGTACATATTAGCATGACCAAATAAATATATGTATCTATTTGCCTCTATGCATGACACGCCTGTCAACCAACAGTCCAAGCATAAATGGAGCGAGCAGCAAATCGGCGAAATCCGGCAAAACCAACCAGTCAAAAAAAAAAAAAAACCACAACCAAAACGACGCACACAAAAAATGTTGACAACAACAAAGCTAAAACAAAAGTACATAAGTGAAATACAAACAAGTGAATGAGTTGCTACCGGGCGGCAGTGAAACCTACGAAAAAAAAAAGAAAGTGCTGAATGAAAACGAAGTTATTCTGTTGGTATTAAGGTGGCGGTGATTGTGACGCGCTGCAGCGAGAGTCGCGGAGGGTCGGGCAGGGCGTATACGTGTTGTATGCACTTATTTGGCATATGTCAAAACAACATGTGTGAGCTACGATGAGCGACGATGATGAAAAGCGAGTAATAAATGTGAATGAGAATGCTTAAATCAGCAGGCGATGGAGTAATAGCATAATAGTTGGTGGAATGCAGAGTAGTAAATATAAGGCTAAGGGCGCCTTAAAGAGTTTATGTGTAGAAAAGGAATGAAAATAGGAATGATATTTTACTTTGCAATGCATAAGCTGCTGCAAACTGACCATAAGCTTTATAGCTTATTAACACTAATTTTACACTAGAGACCTACATACATACATATGTATGTATATATAGAAAGGGACTTTAAAAACAGTAAGGGAGNAATATAAGGCTAAGGGCGCCTTAAAGAGTTTATGTGTAGAAAAGGAATGACAATAGGAATGATATTTTACTATGCAATGCATAAGCTGCTGCAAACTGACCATAAGCTTTATAGCTTATTAACACTAATTTTACACTAGAGACCTACATACATATGTATGTATATATAGAAAGGGACTTTAAAAACAGTAAGGGATGAAGAAACTGCCACTTAACAGCTAAGAAGCTTCTAAGGAACAACACTAATCTAACTAGTGCGGGTGGCAATCACAAAAGCTGCTTTGTTGGGAGCGATGTACTTCGAATTAGGTTATAATAGTATGACGCACACCTACAAACATACATACATGCGTATGTACACATTTTCGATTATAATGCAAATGGAAAACTTGAAGGTGAATAGAAAGAAGGAACCAACAGCAGGCCGTCAGGCAGTAGTAGGAATTAACTACTTATTCTCTTTTAAACACCGCCACCTAACGGAGGCCAGTCACTCATCCAGCCAGTCAGTTAGCAATGACAGCATGAACAAAAAAAAAACGAACGAAATATGGCAACAAAAAGCGAAATACAAATGTACATATGTAGTGTAAGTAAAAAAAAATTAAGTAGTACAACAGTTATAGACAACAATGCCTAATGGGTTGCAGAACAATGGCAAAAGCATATTATTAGAATCGCGAAAACGAATTCTGTTTAATGCGGAAAAAAGCAAAGCAGTGCAGAAGACAACAACAGCAACATACAATAAAAAAAAAACATCAAATGGCACAAAGTAGAAGAAAAAGTAGCGCGTAAACCTTGAACCAAAAAAAAAATCGCAACTACACGAGCGCAAGTGTGTACATACAAACACACAAACATACAATACCATCGCAACTGTTGGCTGTGGCAGCAAAGTGTCCTAATTTTTGGTGCCTATTACATATAGTAGATATGAATGAGTGGGCATACATATGTACATATTAATCTATAAATGAACATAGATATTTTTTTTGTTTGCATAAAAAGTAGCACAGTCGTAGTAAGAAAAAGACGAAATGATAAATAAAAAGAGGAGCGTAAACAAATATTAAAATTATGAGAAATCGAAGTGACAGTAGAGTGGGCGTGGGGTTAATGTAAACGAAGGTAGCTTGTGAATTTATGCATTTATTACATGCCAATGCTGCGTCAATTACCGAATCTTAATTAATAAATTTGATTTAGGCAGATCCCTACGCTGTGGATTTGCAATTAATTTAGAATGCGCAGGAAAATGATTTTTGCTAGTGAAGCGATTTTAAACCTTTTTTTTTTAATTGTTATTGTAATTAATTTCAAAATTCGCAGGTTTGCTTTTCTCTTTAATTTCAAAGATAAAACGTGGTTAGAATCGCAAAGTTTTTTTCAGTTTAATATTTTTCAGAGTTTATGTGTTTTCGTTTAATTTATATCCTCGTTTGTTTTATTTCATAATATTCTGTTTAATTTTAATTCATTAATAACAATAATAGATTGGCGCTTATACAATATGCCAGTGTTCGGCCACGCTTTTCCTCCGATTTGTGGCGTGCACCTTGATGTTGTCACACAAATGGGAGCGACCTACATTTTTACGCCGACTCCGAACGGCGAATGTATTTTTATGAGAAGCTATTTTCCATGGCAGAAATACACTATTATTATTATTATTATGTTTTGATGTTGGTCGGAAACTGGGCTCGAACCCAGGCCCTACGGAATAGTAGCGTGCACTGCTAATCACTATACCATTATTTTGCTTATTTTAAATTGTTATCTTTTCTATTTTTCATTTTGTCTCATGTATATTAAATTAAACGGTTTTTAATGAGCTTGAAGCCGTTTTTAATGAAAAACTTATTGTGGAAAAGCAACAATAATGTGAAAAAATGGTAGAAGTGATAGCTATTTTGGAAATCCCCGCATTTCCTCATCAGGCTTCTTTCAGTAGGCTTCGAACCGACGATCCCACTGACTCAGTCAGTTGCCTATGCACTGTGCTAATAACAAAAAAAAACAAAAACAAATCATGTAAATTAATTTAATTTTATTTAATTTTTTCGGGGTTTATTTTGTTTTGATTCAAATTATATTAGTTTAATATTTTTTTTTTATTTTACTATATTCTCTTTTATTTTAATTCAAATTTGTTTACTTTTTGTATATTTATTTTATTTCGTGTAAATTCATTTTATTTAATTTTACTCAATTGTATTTTTAATTTTTTTGCCTCGGAAAATGTTTTAGTGTTATTTTCATTCCCACAAAAATTTTTAAATTTTCTGTAATAAAAAAAATTTTGATTTTGTAACTAAAAAAATCATTTAAATTTTTGTTTCTATATTTAAGTAATTTTTTAATATAACAGGAAAAGCTTAAGTGAAGGTTTAAATAAAAGTTTAAATCTAAAAAAAGTTTTCAATTTAATTGTTTTAATAATTTATGAATTGAAATTTTTTATTTCTAAAATTGATTCAACTTTATTTTGTTTTAATTTTAATTTTTTGTAAAAGAACTGTAAATTTTGTTTATTTAAAAAATGCATTTAATACACTGCGGAGTCTTATTTAAATACATATGTACATAATTTACGAATGTTCCTACATAAGTACATACATATGTAAATATTCCGCATGTTAAAACACACAATATCGCGACATGCCGTTATTTATTTGACACAATCAGGCACTTAATTGCTCATCACTCATCGAGATATGAAAAAAGGTACATACATACATACATACATATGTAGGTATGTGGGTACGTGTATACAAAAATTGCGCTGGATATAATTTTAATAAAACTGTCAACAAAATTCACAGCGCAGTCAAAAGACACAGCTTTGGTATTGTGCATAAAGCATAACAAGTGTATATGTAGTTATGTAGACATATACGCATTCATCTGCATAAACCTTTTGATTCATATTATTAATAAATTACAATTATTCAACTTACTTTCAACACATTTTGCAATTCTTACTTCAGTTCAGAGCTCATAACAACTAATTTAACAAGCATAGAGCTAAACAAATTAAGGAAAAGGGTTATACTTATGTACTTACATATATACAGTATTGGACATATCTATAGCACCCCCTTTCAAAGCGATATTGTTTGCCACTTATGTTTAGTTATTTGTTTTTAAGAATTTTCAATTAAAATACAGTTCATTCTCTAACAAAACCCATATAAACCCATGTTTTAAACTTTTTAAAAGACCGCAAAAAAGCGCAACAAACTTTCCCTTAAATTTCAAACTTTTTTCTCAGAAGCTCTAGAATTTTGAGTACACAGTTTTATAGCGCATTCAATTTTAGTCAATAATGTGCAAGTTTCAAGTCGCTAAAGATTACCGTTGATTTTTTAAAATTCTACCGCTTCTGAGAAAAAAGTTTGAAATTTGGGTGAAAATTTGTTGCACTTTTTTGCGGTCCTTTAAAAAGTTTTAAACTTGGGTTTATGTGAGTTTTGTGAGAGAATGAACTGTATTTTAATTGAAAATTCTTAAAAATAAATAAATAAACATGAGTGGCAAACAATATGACTTTGAAATGGGGGTGCTATTTTATTGGCCAATACTGTACGTACGTAGGGTAGAAAATGGGAAAATTCCGCACATACATAAAGTTATACATAAATGGTGTGAACCAGCTGAGAGATATGAGCACAAGCAATGAGTGCCGATGTATGTATGTATGTATGTATGTATTGGTATGTGAGCAAAGCACGCAAGCACTCACCTATCGAGTGACTTTTACACGTGCCAAATAAAATCTACAGATATGAGTACTCAAGTACACGCACACACCCGCGCACTGCGCCTGAAATAACCGAAATGTGTGCGCGACATGGCGTATACGTAACTAGCAATATTTTTGCCTTCACAGTTTAGCTCCATTGGTAGCTTGTGCTGGCCTGCTGGAACTTCATTTAGCGCTACTACTTCGATTTTATAATGTGTATACATCTATGTATGTATGTATGTTTGTGGATACATATACATACATACATATGTTTTATGTATTAGTCTAGAAAAGTTAACAGTCACTATTATGCGTATGCAATGTCTTTTTAACGCTTGTCAGTATGACTGTGTGTGGGTGTTTGCGTGAATGCCAAATGTTTTAATGTCAGCCACCCGAAAAAATTGCACAGCTACATACATACATACATACATATGTTGCGTTGCCTGTGTGGCATTTTGTTAGTTTAATTTTGTTTTTGCTTTTGTATATATTTTTCAGTTTTATTTTTTTTTGCACGCTAACAAATTTCACTACTTTCCTGAGGGCATTCGTTCTGGCTTGGTTTGCTTAATGGTTTCATTTCCAGTAGATACACATTTTACTATCGTTGTGTGGGTGCCATGCTGCTATTAATGCCACAAAGCAGCGTATGTTGGCGGCTTACGCACGCAGCCAACTATTGTACGAATACATTTGTAGTATAATGCAAATATAAATACATACCTATTTACTTACATACATACAAATAGGCGCGACTAGGCGTGAAAATGTTAAAGTTGTGTGTGTGTGCTTATATGCACGTATAAATGCTTGTAAGCTTATGTTTACTAAGCTGGCTTGCAATAGCAGTCGATAGGTTGTGGATTAGTTTGATTGCGGTTGGCTGGGAAGCAGGCTTGCAATCGTTGGTTTGGGAGGAGGAGCGAAGGTCTATACATACATACAAACGTACATATGCATGTGACTAAATAGTATAATACGCTTGTCGGCATTCCAGTAAGCGGCAGGTAAGCAATTGAATGGCTCCATCAAGCATAAATGAGCCTTTCGGCTTTGATGGAAAGCGGTTAGACATACTTTATAAATTTTTATTTCACTAAGCTGCTTTCTCAACTACAGATAATTATCGATTTAAGTTTTTTTTCAGTTTTTTTTTGAAAAAAAAAAGATTTAAAACAATGTGCGTACATATGTATGCATATTTCCAAGAAATGTGCTTCAAGAAGATAAATATAAAATTCCAATAAAGAACCTCGCCGAGTTCCTATGAGAAAAGAGTTCGACTTTGACGGGCTGTCACTCGTAAACTAAGAACCTTAGAGCTTTAAGCCTATGGAGACTTTTGTTCTACATTTTAAGGACTATCATCTTGCAAAGCCGAAAGCAATTTCCCATAGGATTCCGCGTGGTCTTTTTCTGGAACAAATTTAAAATTCAAATACATTTTAAGAAAAATTTAAACTTCTAAATTTTTTTGGTAAATATAAATATTATACAACTTTTTAGAAATATTAAAACATCCAAAAATTACAGTAATTTACATTAATAAATATGTACATACATATGTACATATTTTTTTTTTCAAAAAGCAGAATAAAAGAGACTTGAACTGAACTTAAAGTAAAACTAAATTCAATTTCACAAATATTTGTGCCATCTGAAAAAGATTAACCATAAAAAAACAAAGAAATAAGTTTTTTAAATTTATGAAATCAATTACTGCAAAAAGATAGCACAAACAAATCGTGAGCAATTTAGGAAATCACACAAATAAATTTCTTAAATTTTGTTCGAAAAATAAAAAAAAAAACATTTTTTCTTGAAAAAGTATACAATTAGAAAAAGTATGCCGTTAAAAATATTGTTATTTGATGCCTAGTGGAAATTCAGCATTAGAGAAAAATTGTAAAACTTTGATTATTGGATTTCAACAAAATACATAATTAAAAAAAAATTAGTAATTCTTTAGTTTTCTGAAGTTTTTTTGATGAATATTTATGTATTTAAATATACATACACACACACACATATATATTTACTTTAGGGCGTGTCGAAAACTGAAATTTTGAAATTTAGGAATGTATATTCAATAACACACAATTAACGGCCTTATTCATCAAAAATAAAATAGCTTTAAAGAGAGTGATAAAGGGATATTTTAATAAAAAATTAAGATTTGTAAATCATTTAAGTCTTTATTTTTTTTTTATGAATGTAAGTGTAAAACTTTAGTGTATCCATATACAAAGTAAAACATGTCCCCACAATTTTATAAATCATAATAAATCTTAACAGGCGGCCCTCTCTATAATCACCCAATGTATGTATGTACGTACACATGTATGTAGTAATTGTGACTACTCAGCACTCGTAGTACGGCACAAAAGACAGTTAAATACGATTTGTTGTTATTCAGCAAGCGCTATAAGCAGTCAATTTAAATACATATAAATATGTACGTAGATATGTATGTTTTAAGAGTAATCGCGGTGCTTACAGAAGTAACCATAAATTGTGGAATTCCACTGAGTTGTATTTGCACAATTGTATGTAGATATGCATGTAAATATGCGCAAATGTACACGCGCATTTGTAGATAACTTTTATGTTACAATTCTGCTACCAAATACATACATACATACATACACACACACATATCTATGTATAAACAAGCACACCAACTGGCGGTGGCGGTCCAAGTGGTTAGAGGTCGATTAGGCAAAAACAGACAACGAAAGCAAATGAAATATTTCGTATGCTTTGCAAACTACATACGGATGTAAGACGGAATGCTCTGGCAAGTACATACATCTATATATTTGCATCTGTTTCAAACACAAGTATGCATATATGTATGTATGTTTCCAGATATGAATAGATATGTGCCTGCACGTTAGCTCGCGGAAAATTATAGCTTTTTTAGGGCATCAGGCAAATATACATACATAAAGATACAAGTGGCAGGCAGCTTTTATTGTTTTGCTTTAGCTTTTTGCCTTATTTTTCATGCCTTGCATGACATTAAAGCATAACAAAAGGGGTATACATATGTATCGTACATGTTGGTATGAAAGCATTTGCGCCGACCACAATAGCGACCTCAAAAATAAAAAAAAAAACAGAATTTGTAGAAAAGTAGTAGTACATAAAAATGTTTTAGTGAAATCAAAGCGCAGCCGAAGTGGTGGTAATTTTTTCATGAAATGGAAATATGTACTTACATATGTATGTACGTAGATCCATAAATCAAAGCGTAAAATTGTAATTTCCGGCAATAATTAAGCAGTTAGCAGAAGTCGCTGGGGAATTTAGGAATTTTCAAATTATTTGCATAAAATTTTGTTTTGGAACAAAATTTTGATGAAGTTTGCCAATTTCGGGAATATACATACTACATGCATATGTATGTATGTATGTATGTATGTAAAATATTTATAAGTATGTATAAAAAACTGATACACAAAACATACGGGGATTTTTAGTTTAGATAAGAAAATTCTCCAAAAAATTAAAAAAGTTTGCAATGTTTTAAAAATTGAAAGCTTTTATGACATTTACAATTTTTTTAATGAATAAAGCAACATGTAAGAGTTTAAGTGAAAAAAATTTAGAAAAACTATCTTTTGTATACATATGTACATGTAATATTGATGGCAATCTTGTTATTAAAAAAATATCAATTTCGCAATTGCTAATGAGTTTTTTCCATAAATTTTATTTTTTCGATCATACATGATCCATATTTTTTAGATATTAAAATTTTTTTTCTTTAAATAATAATAACTCTCATCACATTCATAAATTCTTGTAGATTTTGGACTGCTAGGTTCTACTTTAAAATCAAAATTAAATTCACTTTTTCCTTATAACACCAAAATATCCTGGCTATAAATGTGGATAACAAAATACATAGTCGACTTTGTGAGGTAAAAATAACCAACGTGAAGGCAAATTTTAACTTCAGATCCGAATTCAGCCACCTTGAGGCAATGAGCATTGACTAGATGGACAAAAAAATGCTAAATATATTTTTATAAATTATCTCAGCAGTTTTATAATCGTTTTGAGGTCTTTTTTAATTAACAAAGTTCAGGCATTAATTTGATTTTTATTTTAGTTGGTCTCTACTTGTATTTAAAATTTTATTTTACTGATTTTTGTTTATTTTTCTAAGTGTATTACTGCCTTATAAAAACTGCTCATAAAACTATTTGCCGTTCGGAGTCGGCATAAAAATGTAGATCACTCCATTTGTCTTATAACTTCAGGAAGCCCTGCACAAATTGGAGGCAAGCTCGGCCAACTCTTAGCAGAAGTGTAAGCGCCAGATATTTATTAATTTTCTATTTAATTTTAATGTACTTTTTCATTGCTATTTATTTTTTTATTCTACATAATTTTTATTAAATTATTTTTGTCTTAATTTCCCGTATTTCAAATATTTATATTTGATTTTATTTGAACAATTGCATTATTTTTCCTTTTCGTTTATTTTAAATTATTTTGCTTAATATTTACTTATATTATATTCAATTTTTGTTTTATCTAATTTCTTTTTCTTAATCAAATTTGCTATTGTTTATGTTTTAAATTTTCTTTTAGTTTATTTTTTTAATTCTTTTTTATTTTTTTAAATTTTTTCATTTTATGTAAACATATTTTCTTATTTTTCTACATAATATGTACGTATTTTCTATTTTATTTTATTGTTCTTAGTTTACTTCATTTAAGGTAATTTCCAACCAGCCAACAAACTAAGATTACATTTTCCACTTACTTCTTTATTTTATCTGATCTTCATCGGACTTTATTTCATTGACATATCTTAACTTTTATCGACTTTCGATACTTTTGACTGCTCACATATGTAACTAATTAGTAAAACCCGATATCTTTGAGCGAAAATATTGCAAATATTGTCGTGCGCTGAACTCATAAAATCAATTTTTCGTAATTTATCTCAGCGAAGGAATGTGGTGAGTAAATTTTTAAAATTTTGGACTTATCCAACTTGCATTGTAAATAAATAATTTTTCAACGCCACATAAATTCAAATCTGTCAGCAAATTATTTGCAACTTTGAAATAAACTTTTGCTACAATGTGCTTTTCTATGTTTGTATTCTTGTGCGTATTGCATTTGTTTTTAATTTGCAATTCATTTCAACGGCACGTGTAGGAAAACCATTAAAGGCAGTTAGATTGGTACATACATATACATATATGTATGTTTCAATACTTTGAAAATTCGCTGCAGTAATTTCTTATAATTTTTGTTTTTGCTGGCGCTGTTCTAGTGCAGCTAGTGTTGACATTACTTCTTACATAGTTGAGCACAAGTTAGCTAACATTAATATTACTATCCAAGCATTAAATACTAAGAATTCATTAAGGACGCACACAAAAAAGTGGCATTGACAAGCTCTATTGAAATAAATATGAGTTTTGAAAAAATTACTTATTTCGCGCAATTCGTCGAACAAATAATTCCAAGTAATTGAAAAGTTTTATGGCTCTAAGGGATTATTTGCATGAAAAAATTTTGAGGTATGTACATATGGATGTGTGCTGATTAAAACGTGCGTTTTACGTCGATGTACATAGATACCTACATACAAACGAATTTTCATAAAAATTGTATGCTACTTCACACTAATCGTGAACGCTTGAATTTCATTTTAAATCTAAGCTCATTTATTATAACGAAAACAAGTATGTATGTATGTAAGTATGTATGTTTGTTTACACTCATATATTTATGCGCATACATACATATGTATGTATGCACTATATATTTCATATTTATTAACATGACTTAATCGCTGGCCGCTCGTTTAGTTATTATAATGTATTTATTAAATTCACACTAAGACGTATTTTCAATTGCGTGTGCCGAGTAAATATGTACGTACTAAATAGTATGACTAGCAATAGCTTTAACAACAGCAAAAGCCACAAAAACAAAGCAATTGTATCCACTGACAGCATAACAGCAGGCAAGAGCTTTTAAAGCACACGACATTGAGAGTGAATAAATAAGTACGAGATGAAAAATATAAATGTATGTATGCATGTATGTATGTATGTATATATGTAAATATGTATAATGTATGTGTGTGTGTACACCCTGCAGAAAAAAATTGTCAATTGATAAAAATAACTAACTTGTAGTTAGCTTTTTGCGGGATTTCTATAAAATATATAACTTGTAGTTAGCTACGCAATGTTAACTTGAAAATAGTTGACAAGTAATGCAGGAGTCATGAAGACACAATCGGGAGATTGTTTTCTTTAAAGAAGTTTCTATTTAAATATCCGCATACCAATTTTACTTTGAATACACTTTCATTCTGCACTTCACAAATACTTTTTCGATTTGAGGACAAATAAAACGAATATCGAAATTGTATATTATCATTTTGAAGTTATGTCTGACGGAGTTCAAATATGGGACCACCTACAGCAGAACATGTAAACAAATACGAAATGTAACAAAATATAGTAATAAATAAAACAGTAAAAATAAAAAAATATTTTGTTATTGATATTTTTATGTCCGAAAGTAGTTAGTTACAAGTTAGTTGACATCTAATGCAGAGGTAACCACCCTTGACTATTTCGCGGCTATCGTCATAGAAATATATATAGTTAGCATTCCTCAAAGCAAATGTACAGATTATAGTTACTTTTAGTTCCTTCCCAATCCACTTCAAGTTGACTTATAGTTGGATACATTTCCCGCAGGGTTTCTGGTACATGTTAATGTGTTTGTAAGTAAAAAAAACGAGCGTCCGCTAGCGCAATTGTGGCATGAGCACGCGTGGCATTGAGTGATTTTTGCCAATATGTCTGCGTGTATGGCATACAATTCGCTGCGAGTTGTCATAAACAATGCGTAAAGTAATAAATAAAATAATTTATTTGCAAAATACACTAATTGCGCATATCTATTGATTGTTTACTTGAAATTATGAGGCTCAATACTACATCCATGCATACATACATAGTTACTACATACATATAAACATTGTTTTGGAGGAGCAAGTTAAATGATAGGAAAGTGGAAAGAGTAAAAGCTATGTATGTATGTATGTACATACATATATATTTATGTATGTATGTAAGTGGCTGTGGGTCATTATCATTATCAAATACGTTTATTTTTACTTATTTGTTTCTTTTTTATGACAATAATAAACTAAGTTTTGGAACTTGTGTTGGCAGTAATATTATAAAAATTGATGAGAATTTAGTTGAAGTCTCAGATACTGTTTTGTATGAAGTTTTTGATGCTTATTATTATTTTTTATTTAGTATTAAATTTTTTTTAAGTTTAATTTTACTTTTTGGCTTGTGTTTTTTTTTAATTTTTTAATATAGTTATTTTATGGTACCTTAGATAAAATAAAATAACTACATTAAAAAATTTAAAAAACAAACCATATGTGTTTCATATTTATATTTTCAGTTAGATTTTAACTTGGTTTTTAAATTAATTCTAATTTATCTAGTTATCTTAATTAATATTTTTTGTCTTGTAATCTTAAAAAATTATTATTTTAATTCTTATTTAAACTTTATTTTTCGTATTTATAGATACATACTAAACAGCTTATTGATGAGAATAAGTTGAATGAGGTTTTTGAGAATATTAATTTAATTATTATTTTTTGTTTAATTTTAATTTAAATGTTTACTTATTCTTTTTTTATTACATGTTTTACTTGCTTCAAACGTTATTTTTTGTTTTGATTTCATTTTTTTATTTTATCTTATTTATTTTAATCTTCTATGTATTTTTTGTGTTTTTTCAAGTAGTTTTTATTATTTTTTTCTTGAATTAAATTTAATTCTTTTATTTTACTTAATTAACTTTTTAATTATCTTATCTTACTTCTACATATTTTATTTTATTTATTTACTTTACTTTTATATTTTTTGTTGTCGTTTTTATTTTACCTACTTTTGATTTCAATACAAATATGTACATACGTGCATAATTCATAGATAATTTTTATAAACTCTCTTTAACTTTTATTTTTTATTTTTATTTTATTATTTTATTTTATTCTTGTATGCTTTTATTATTGTTTTTTATTACATATGTATGTACGTATGTTTGTAAATTGTTTTCACTTGCCTTTTATTTTACTTTATTTATTTAGATATGCACATAAATAATTTATTTTAATTGATAATATTTTTGGAATTTAATTTGGTTTTTTGATTTGATTCAATTTTTATTTAATTTAATTTTACATATTTTCTTTCATTATACATCTACATAATTTTTTAAAATTTTATATTTTTTTTTTATATTTTAATTTGTTACTTATTTCGTTGTTGTTGCTGTTATAGCGGCTACAACAGCCCCGCCCAGATCGATTAATATCTCAGTCGCTGCCGCCAAGCTTATTTCGTCTTGTGTTTTGCTTAATTTTATATTCTTTTACAGTTTTATATTTAATTAGAAATTTATGAAATTTTGAATTAAAATTTACTCTTTTTCAATTTTATTTTTTATTTGTATTTTATTTTATTTTTGTTTGTGTTTATATATTTATTTAAAATTTTTTTTTAATAAAATATTTATTTCAATGTCATTTTGATTTAATACACATATATTTTTGTACTTATTACCTCTCTTACTCTCTTTTCAATCTCAATTTTCTATTCATCCCTTCTTATTTTTCTTCAATTACCTCCTACAAATGCGCGGCAATTAAGTCGCTACAATTGTTGCCTTCCTTCTTTTTATATGTACATATTTCACTATGTACTACGTGTGCATCCACATTCAATCATCGCCTAATTAACAAATAAACAAATAAATAAATATATGCGAAAATACCACAGAGCAGTGCAATACCGAAAGTGCGCAACACAATCATATCAAAGCTAAAGCAACCAGAAAAAACAACAGCAAAACGCACAAACAAGCAAACCAATAAATAATAATAACAGCGCCAACAGAGCAGCAATCAAGAATGCGAGCGAAAAACCAAAAAGCACAAACAACAACAGTCGCACAACAAAGTGCATCACCGTCGCATAGCAGCTGGATGTAAATGACCAACGTTGAAAACTAAATCGAGCCCGTCGTTATTTGTTTTATTTATTTTTATTTTGGATGTTGTTGTTTTCACTAATTTGCTCACTGCAACTTGCCGTGCCCCACCTGGCTGCCTGTTGGAGCTCCAACCAGTGTTGCCGTTGAGAATTTTGGGAAAGTCGCAAAAAGGGGTAATTGACGAAAAAAGGGTCACCATATTATGTTTGCTTTTCTCTACTAGCAAAAGAATAAATCCGCTAGAACATTCCGCTTTTGAATTTAAAAAGAAAATATTGGGACAAGCTTTGCACAAAACAGGGTTGGAAACATACACAGGAATCAAGTTGTTGCAAAGAGGAGTTTTATTTCCTTTAAAAGTTTTAAGTGATGCATTTATCGTCTTTACAGGAGGAAATATTTTTTAATAGTATAGTTCTGTTAACATTTCCTAAAAAATCTCTGATAAATTCCTTAAAAATGGCAAAAGTCGCACATAATTTTGGGAAAGGGTAAAAAAATCAAAATTTTCAAAAAGTCGGGTCAAAGGGTATTTTAAAAAGGGTAAAATTTACCCTTTATTTGCACAACGACAACACTGGCTCCAACTACCGCAAATGAACCTGCACCGCTGCCGCGACGCTCTCGCACTCTACGGCGGACTCGACCAGTTGCACACTGAATACGTTGTTTGCGAACGGCTTTTGTACTGCTATTCGCTGTGATTTCCCACTCTTGTGCTACAGCGTACGTTGGCTAGCTGCTCTTGATTGTCATAGCACAGTACACACTGCACACNTCGACCAGTTGCACACTGAATACGTTGTTTGCGAACGGCTTTTGTACTGCGATTCGCTGTGATTTCTCACTCTTGTGCTACAGCGTACGTTGGCTAGCTGCTCTTGATTGTCATAGCACAGTACACACTGCACACAAAGCTCTGCAGCTGAAGAGCGCGATACTCGGCGTATGAGTATCCAAAAACCACCTTTTCGTTTAATGGAGCGCACAAGCAAGAGTATGGAGCGGCTTTCGTTTTGGGCGCCTCACTCACTCAAATTGGATGAAACAACAAAAACAATGCCTCACGAAATCCAAGCCATATATGCCAAGTTTGTGCTATCGTTCTGCCATGTAAAGCTACTGGCGTTGTTATTGTTGTTTTTATTTACTTATTGCTCTGAGCGCGTCGCAAAGTGTTTCTTCGTTTGTTTATTTTACGGTTCGGTTATTCTTTTAATTTTTTATTTTATTTACATTTTCAGAGTCACATTATGTACCTATGTATGTATGTATGTGTGGAGCGCTCCTGTTGGTTTTAGTTTTATCATGTTTCTGCTGTTTTTTTCTGTTTTGTTGACTCTTGACAACGGTCAGACTTTATGCGATGTTGTTGCTGCTGTTTTGGTGCAGCTTTTTTTTCTTTCGACTCGATTACGCCTGTTGTATCGGCGCGTTGGGGATTATTTTATGCTGCCGCGCCGCGGTGTGCCTTGGCGTTGCTTACTTCGTGCTTGCCTGCTTGCCTGCCTGTCTGCGTACCAGCCTTGATAGTCCGGCTGTTGATTTTTTACGCGACTAATGTTAAATTTATTCGGTTGCTTGTGAATAACTGTAGGGAAGCGTAAATAGTATATCTATACATACAAATGTACTTAGATAGGTTTTTAGCAGTTACTGGCAGTGGTGGAGGTGGTGGAGGTGGTGGAGGTGGTGCTAAGCAAGCAGGCGCGCGCGTTCTATCGGCACTCAACGCGACTCAGTCATTTAGTCAGTTTATAACTTATGTATGAATGTTTGCATTTTGATAAATGAATCCAAACTGTAGGTACAAACAGACATACATAAATACATATATGTATGTATATCTGAAAAAAAAGTAATTTGTATTTGCTTCACTTTTACGTTTGTGTGTAAATATGTACGGAAAGAGGTGGAGAAGGAGCGCGCGGGTTGTATCAAAGGAATTAAAGCGCAGCACCAGCTCGGAATTGCGGGTTAAATTGTTTTTTCTAGTTAGCAAGTGCTGATTGCTGGTTTGTTACAATTTCAATTTCTCCGACGATTATACGATTGTAGAGGAAAATGCGCGTTGCGGAGAGGGCGTCGTATACCGATGAGCGTGAATCTCAGTGGAGTAGTAGGTGCGTATGTATGTTGGCATTTACGACAACCAGCGTGGGAAAGGATTTTTCGGTGGCGGCCGCACTACTTAGATAAGCGCTTTGATTCCGCGCTATGGCGCTGCGCGCAACGGCAGGTAATGGCAATGTGAATTAATTATCTATTGGTTTTATTGGTGCTTATAACTGTGAATTGTATGTTTAAAAGCGGTAGTAGTGATTTATTGTGGGTTAAATGCAAGTATTTGTATATGACTGTGTCATACGGTATCGGTATGCTCGTTTGGATGACACCTTTTTCGGTTGCCCATAATCTTGGATTTGAGTGATCATAAATTTGTAAACTAAGTCGTACCTACAGAAAGAACAAACGAATTGTTCATTAAACTCATCTTCAAGTTTCAATTAACCGACGTTGCTTTTCTTTTATTTCTGTGTATTTGACAGATATTCAGTTACTGAGCAGTGTTGCGATTTTACTCGCGAGAGAGAGAGAATGTTTTTCAACAACAGACTAGCAATAAGGAGTTAATTGGTTTTTAGTTGGATACTGAGTTGAGAGTAACGGCAAAAGAGAATTAGTTCAAGGATATTTAACTATACAGTCCCAAAAACAAATTCAAAGTCCTTTATAACGTTGTATTCGGAACTTCATGCGGGCTTTTGCAGGTAGAGATTCCTAATGAGTCTACATATTTATTTTATTTCCACGACAGTCGGAGTTACTTAAGCGGAACTATCTAGGTACCTTTATGACAATGAACTTTTGGGAAAATGCGTTGATTTTGAAGAAAATCGGACCGATAATTAAAGATGACAGAGGTAGAGAGAAAAAATGCAAATTTCTGTTGAAAAGATTAGAGCAGAAAAACAGTTTTTTAACTATTTTCGGGCCACTGAATAGTTGGCTTGAGTCTTTCGCTGGTCCGTATGAAGACTTACATATAAAGGTGATGAGCACACATTAGACTGCTGACGGCCCATTTCCCCAAAAGGCTAGACAGTCTAGTCTAGGCGCGGCTAGCTTCGCCAAATAGGCAACGTTATGGGGAGGAAAGAGAAAACATTTTAAGGACAACATAACATGAGGCTTGCATAAAAGATATTTTAAATTAAATATTTTTTAACGCCAGTTAAAAGAAATAATAGTAAGTATGATTAATTTCGAGTTGTAGAGCTTATGGGTTTTGTACCATATTCACTGAACTATTAAACGCCTTCAAGAGCAGCACACTTAACACCGAATTCAATTCATTAATATAAAATTTTATATTTCCTTTTACTACTCAACGATTTTTTTTCAAATACGCAATTACCACTGTAATCAAGTTGATATTATCATAAATAAGTATGACTAAAAGCCAACCTACCTTAAAGCAGCACAGCTACTCCCTGACAAACCTCAATCATTTTGTTTATCGCTTAAAATCATTTCACTAAAATATATATATTTTATTCATTATTTCTGGGTACTATGATTCAAGCCAGCAGTGAGTGACGCCCTTCAAGCAAACTAGCGAAATAATAATGATATATTTCAAGGCAATACATAGAAACAGTAGGTACTCGTATATACTTACTTAGCTACAAAGAAACGTACGTAAGAAAAATTCAAGAACATTGTATTATGTACGTTTATGGCTACATACATATGTATGTGTGTAATGTGCTTGCGTACGTTTGTTACAACGCCCTATTAGCCTATTTTCCACAACAAACCCACCCATGGAGCTGGTGTTTTCTTGTTTTTTTTTATTATATATTTTTTGCAATTACGATTGCTGTTATTGCTACTATTTTTTCATGTTAGACTTGCCAAGTGCTTTGTTTTTTTTTTGTTTTGTGTGTTTTTTGTTTCTTTCGCATATTACGTTCTTAGCAAAATTGTGTTTGCTATATGCTACGTTAGTCGGTACATAAACATATATGTATGTATGATACATATGTACATACAGAGACATACAATCGTACACTTGTAGCTGCTAAATGTTTTTTTTTTTGTTTTTGTTTTGTATTCTAACGAGCATTGTTAACACGGAACTAATGTTCCCGTAAGCGCAATCGTTTCGCTATAAATATACTTTTCTCGTAATATTTGTTGGTACACGCTTTACAAAGCTGAGCTGAGTTGAGATAAAACACTTGTAAACGAAGTCAGTTTATACAAAATGTGGTTGGCTGAAAATCAATTAGATAATAGTTACAAGCTGCGCATGTAATAGATTGTATTTTATGGGGGTAATTGCATCAACAAAGACAACAACAAATATCACAAAGCTGCACTCTCAGGCACTGCAAGATAATAAAGCTGAACTACTTTGTTGACAGCAGCACAACTACGGGCAACTACGAACTATGCAACTATCTATGTACATATTTAGCTTGTAAGTATTTGCTTTCAAAGGCTTTGAAAATAATGTGGCTCTACTAATAAACGCACACAAACAGGGCAAGCTTTGTTTGTGACCTCACATTAACACTACATACTGCTATTTTATGAAGTGTTAAAGTGGCTGCTAATAACGGCGGCGCACATACATACATACATAAATGCTGATGATGGTGATGGTGATGTACATACATAGTGGCGGCGTAGGATCATAAAACAGCTGGGGAGTCGCGACGTAAGCAAAATGAGAGTTACTACATAAGTATTAAGTGTGATCTGGTTTGCTTGACGGTTGCTGGTGCGTGTGTGTGTGTGGCCGACTGGTAACAAGTAAATAATTTGAATATTAAAGCAAAAGCAAAGCAAAGACCGCAGCAAAGCAGAAACGTAAATGATCAAAAACAATTTTGCTTTTGTGGATAAGAAGGCAGATAATCAAGCTTCGCATTCAAGAGCGCTTGTTTTTATACAAACATACATATCTATATTCGTTTAACTATACAGTCCAAAGCGTAACTACACCACTAGCCATTCAAGCAAATAGCCAAACAACCAACCAGATTTATATTACAAATGCGTTGAGCGCCGCTGTCTGTCCACCTGCTTACACGCCACCCCACAGCCGACTAACTAACTGCCTTGATGTTGGTCTGTCCGTGCGCGCCCGTCCGCCTTACAACGTACATCTACCCATTCAAGCATCGCGACTTTGTAAAAGCGCGCTTACAATTGTAAGTATGTAGAAATGTATTTAGCTCGCCATTGGATTCAGCGAGGCACAAATGGCATGGAAAAATCGAAATGAAACATAAAATATATGTATGTACATATTTATGTATATGAATGTATGTATGTACATATGTAAAACTGCGCCAAACGAAAATTCATTTGAATAATAAAGCGAAATGAAAATTGAGCGCCGCCATCAGCAGCCTACCGAGTAGCAGATACAGCACAGGCAGCAGCACATCATTGCCAAAGGCAGCCAACAACTGGAGGACACACGTTTGTGGTGGCTGATGATGTGTGGAAGCAGCAGACGTTATATAGTATGTACGCTTACTAGTAGTAATAGTTGCTGCAACAGTTGAAAATTATCATAAAAAAACAAAAAACGCTTGGAAGTGGTGGCTGGACTAAGCAAGTGCTGGAGTAGACGTAATAAATGAGCAGAGCGACGAGTGGGCAAGCAATGAGGCAGACTAAGCAAAACCAGCAGGAGCAACATGCAAATATGTAGTAAGTCAAACAAACATATGCACATACAGGCATACAGACAATAGTAGAGTGTGGACGGCGCGAACAATCGAAGGAGGCATGGACATCTTGCGGTTCCTGCCATACGCGTTGCTGTTAAGGAGCAACAAATATAACATATTTACATATGTATGTATGAGATAGATCTGTTCCTAAGTACATACATATGTATGTATGTGGAATAAATTGAAAGCCAGCAGCCTCCAGGCAGCAAACAAGGCACTTGCCTCCTGTGTATTGGATGCCTTTGTGGCAGCTTGGGTGCGCTGCTGGGCGCTGAGACACAATTCTATGCAGAGGCGCTTACTTTATGCAACAAATTTTCATAGACAGCAAGTGTAGATATATAATACATACATACATATGACAAGAACAGTAATAATAATAACTATCACATTACTCTTCATCTGTGTTCGTTGCCATTATACACAACTTTTGTTAGTGTATACATACATACATACATAGTTACATATATTAAGCAAGCAAGTGCAGACAATCTACATAAAACGTGTCAAATGGCACGACACGAGTAACTGGCACAGAACTCGCCTACCAAATCGCTAGCAGAAGCGTTAATATTCATTGGTCGCAAGCAAATTTTTAAATGCATTTTTGATGAGCTCTAACTGCATTTTTGTTTAGATAAATAACTAAATGCTGCATATGTACACATGTGTGAGCGTCTGAAAAGCGGAGCTTAGCATACTTCCAATATATATGTACATACATATATGCAGTAAAAAGAAAATTCTTCGATTCTTTAAATTGGCAGAAACATATTTAGTCACCAAGCTTTATGCTCTCATCTATAACTTTAATGTTTTTTGATTGCTTTTGAGTAATTAACGGGGCACGTAACATACATTCATATCTATATATGTATGTATGTGTATATGAGCCAGCGCATGGAAGCTTGCAGATTTTTTTCTTTTCAATTCTTTTATTTTCTTGCCNTGATTGCTTTTGAGTAATTAACGGGGCACGTAACATACATTCATATCTATGTATATATGTATGTATGTGTATATGAGCCAGCGCATGGAAGCTTGCAGATTTTTTCTTTTCAATTCTTTTATTTTCTTGCAGTCACTAAAGACCGTTCATTTAAAATTTTAGCGCTGATGATGATGAAATATGGTTAATTTCGCTTAATTTAGGAAGTCATAAAAAATATAAATGATTTCACATATTGTGTTTGCAGCGGTATTGTAGTAGTAGTTTCCAAAAAGTTGCTTTTTTGTGTAGCATTTTAGCGGAAGTGGCAATCATTCATTGTACGTAAATTGCGCGTAGCTTTGAAACTTTAAAGAAATAAAAACTTCCTTTTTTCATACTAACGCTTCATATTTATATTTAAATACATATGTATGTAGTTTTATTATATCTTCAAAGTTAACCTCTCGCAAATCACATGTGCTTCACTATTTTACTATTCGTTGCTGAAGCTATAAACATATAAGATACCAGAATTATAGATATGTTAAGTTGCAAACACTTGGCACCACAGAAAAACAGCATACCAGTAAAACAGAAGGCAGCGTTAACCCGGATCAACTCGTGAATTAACTGCAGTTGATCCGGATTACGTCCGAGTTAATCCGGATCAACGCTGCCGTCTGTTTAAGCTTTAAAGAGTAGTTTTTGTTGTAGAAAATTTTACATTTCAGTTAAATTTTGAAATTTTTCAAGGTTTTTGGAGGTTCTGTTTTCAGTTTGCGAAATTTGTTCAAATAAAAATTAAACGTATAAATTTCTACATATTTCCAAAATCACATTTTGGTTTTTTTAAATCCGATCATGGGATCATGAAGAAATTAACGGTTGTCTTAATTTTTATATGAGAATTTAAGTCGGTTTTGTTTTTTGCTTAAAAATTACTTGTTTAATTTTTGTATTACAAACGGTTTTCAGATCGCATTATTAAGCTTTAGCTAAAAACAAGCAAAAAGAGATTCTCACAAACTCATACCATTTCTCACTATAGGCAGCCAAAAAAGCANTTTTTTTTTTTTTTTTTTTTTTTTTTTGTAAACGACTTCACAAAATGGAGAAAGGTTATCAATTCCTCGGAATATATATATATATTTTTGTATGTATGTACCGCATAACTTTGGACCACGTTAACCGATTTCTATTATTTTTTTAAAGGAAAGTTGCTATCTCACAGGTAGTCCCATTTTAATTTGGTTTAAATCCGATCATGGGATCATGAAGAAATTAACGGTTGTCTTAATTTTTATATGAGAATTTAAGTCGGTTTTGTTTTTTGCTTAAAAAGTACTTGTTAAATTTTTGTATTACAAACTGTTTTCAAATCGGATTATTAAGCTTTAGCTAAAAACAAGCAAAAAGAGATTCTTACAAACTCCTACCATTGCTCACTATAGTCAGCCAAAAAAGCCCGTAAGCCATATTGCTACTACCCATACATATGTACATACATATGTGTGTATTTTCTAATCTTCCATTTTGCAATGCAGAAAGTGAAATTCTCCAAAGCAAGTAATCAACAACAGAAAAATACCAACAGCTCAAGCACGCTTGCAAGCCAATGAACGAAGGGGAAAGCAAAATGTCAATTTAACGATTTTCATTTTCGACACGTTTTAAAGCTAGAGCACAGCACCTCAGCGTTTTTGGTTGTCAAGCGATGTCACGGGGCAGCGGCGAGCGTACTAGTGGGCAGCAAAGTCTATAATACATAATTCGCTATTTTGGATTCCCTACTACCATTTCATATACGTTTTGGAGTTTTAAATTCATCATTTTGGTTAAATGAAACGTGCAGCAAAAAATATTTTTTTTTTTGCACAATTATTTGTCGCGTGCAATTTAGGTTTTTTTTTTTTATAAATATGTACGCGTTTAATTTCACTGCTGCGCCCAATCAAAAGTGGACGTAAATTGAAATGACCAAAATGGCGGCGAGACTGGAGAGTGGGGTAAAAACTAACAGCAGCAAATTAACAATGACAACAAAGTCATTAGTTGGCAAAGCAAGGGTATCACAACAACAACAATAAACCTAATATTGCTTGCCAATAATTCCGAAATGATAGCAAAAGTCAAAATTAATGAATGAACAACAACGAGTGAATGACTGGTTGAATGACTGATTGAGTTCGTAAATAAAAGTCACGCTGCAGCGAGTAGCGTGCAATCCTGAGCGATAGAAATGTTAGTGAAAAACATTTCATTTGCAAAAAATACATAGTTTTCTTTAGCATTTTTATTCGATTTCTTTATCATTGTTTTTATTTTCTTCACCATACATTTTATTTGGCAATCAAATGACTATTTGGTAATTTGACTAAATTTTTGAGTGCTTTTGCTATGAACAAATATAATAGCAAATTCAAACAAATGAATGCATATATGCATACATATGTATGTATGTATGTAAGCACGAACATACATATGCACAACCATCAGTTTGCACATTGGCTAGTTGGTTTGTTATACTTGCGGCTAATAATGGACTCTCGACTAAATTACCGGGCTTATGAGCTGTTTTCATTTTCTCTTTTTCCTCCACGCTCATTGCTTGGACACGTTCCGTCAGTCAGTTTGGCTTGTTTGCGCTAGCTGCGATTCGACGCAGCGCTGCAATTGCGCTATCGCCGAGGCGGAACAAAGAAAAGGCAAATTTTCATAATTTTCACACACAAATTGGTTTGATCGAAAAAATGCAAAGGCAAACAAGCAAAACGATTTGTTAAAAATAGATCTGATTTACTAATAGAAAATTGTATGTATTTTATGTGGTTGAAAAGTGAAAACTTTTGTGCTTGAGAGCGCGTATGTATGTAAGTAGCTACTTGCTAGAGTGAAGGAAAGAGAGATAATAGTTGCTGAGTGTGAATGGGGGCTTGCGCTGAGAGCGGAATATAAAATACACGCGAATCGGACGTCAATCGCATCAATTGAAAATTAATGAGTCAATTAGAATGTTTGTGTACGGAAGTTTTATGTTGAACAAATTTGCACATACATAAGTATATTAGGACACATTATGAAAGTTTTTAAATGGGGGGAAAAATTTTATTTTTTTATGGCACCGTAGGCCCTGGTAGCTGGTGTGTTTTTTTTAAGTTAGTTTAATATTTTGTATTACTCTAATAAATAATAATAATAATAAAATTTTTTTATATTGCAATAATTTACATACATAAAAAATTTTAATGTATTTCCCCGCGTATAAATGCATAGAATGAAAAATAGTAAAATAAAAAATTAACTAAATTAAAATTAAATATAAAAATAACATTGAATTAAACAAGAATACAGTAAGAGAAATTAAGGGAAAATCCAGATAAATTACCTGAAAAAAGATAAACCCCAAAAGTTAAATAAAATAAATATTAATAAATAAACTTAAAAAAATAAGTTAAACTTATAGAGAAAAATAAAAAGCAATCTTACAAATTAGAAATAAATATTAAAAAAAAAAATTAAAAAATATATAAGCTAAAATAAAGCGATGTACAATAAAAAATAAAATACACCATACAGAAGATTTCTGCATAAAAAAGAAAATGCTTAGGGTTCGATTTGATAAATTTAAACCGTGAAAATTTGTGGCTTATCAACTTTTACATGGCACTATATTTAGTTTGCGTCAATGTACATTTTATACGGGCATACATGCTTACGCACATATGTATATAATTACATGCATACTAGTCCACGCGCGATACTTCGCTTCTGTGCGAACTCATTAATTAAGGTTACTCATACGCCACCGAGCACAAAGGCAAGTAATGAAATGTGCGCATGTAATTTTGTATGCATATGTAAGTATCTGTGTATCTGCGGCTACTTTATTTATTAAAGAAAAATATAAGCGCTTACATATATATGTAAATACATGCTTATATGTACGTATATACGTACGTAGTTTTATGATTAATTGCGTAAAAAGCCTGACAACAATTTGTCGTCGTTTTTGTCGTTGGCGGTTTTTACAAGCAAATGCAAGTAAGTATATTTACTTTATACACATTTATGTACATATGTAAATATGTGAACCGATAAATTTAGCAAGAGACAGAGGTAAATAATACCTTTGTATGTACATATTTCATATTCATACTCTTAATTGTAATAAACATACCGAAGTAGGCATTATCATATATAAATGTATCTCTGCATATTTTTTTTTAATAAAAGCGCGTTGACAGTGTCACAATAGACTATCTTCTCGTATAAATATTTAAATGCAACAATAAACGCAAACTCGCTGTGCGCTCTCTGAAACCGGGACAGAGGTATTTATAAGTGTTTTAATATACGAAAATATATACATAGGTACTTATAGATGTGCATACGCGTTCGTATTTATTATTGCTTGACTTGTCTGCATATTCACTTATATATATTTATGTATGTAGCTGCGTGCATTGAAACGGGTTCGCACTTGAACTTTTATTAAAATTATACTTTTATATGCGAGTGTGGTTTGTAAGGGGACCGACAAATATGCATATGACCATACAAATTTATGAGCATATGTGTATATAAATACATATGCATATACAGTAGATACATATCCACGTATTTTAATAAGCATAGTATATAGCTACATATGACAGGACAACTCATCCCGATTGACTACTGGTTCAATATACAGATATCTTTATACACTTTTGCTTCTACAAAGGTACATACTTGTTTACGTAGATTACAGCTGTCTGGCTCTTGCACGTACATACATACATACATATGTACAAAGCGTACGAGCGCGTAACTTCCTGCATTATTTATCAGTGACATGCAGTTGACAGTTTGCTTGGCATTTGTGAACTTTTATTGCCATTTTATTATTAAGAGTCTCCGCATATTATGTAGAATGAGGTGTTTGGGGGGGCGTACAATGGTATGGAGGTAGAAAGTGAGAGCGAAATATTTAAGTAAGAAAATAGCTAAAGAGATGGTAGAAAGCATCGGAATTAGAAACTATAGTTAGTGCGCTCTTAGTTTGTAAGCTTAGCTAAATAGAAATCTGTTGAAAAGTTAGCAATTTTTAAAAATTTACATCGATGAGGATATTAATAAGGAAATCGATAGCAATTTCAATAACGATACAAATTTCGAAAAGATAGCATATTGGTAAGGGTAAAAATTGCTATATCAATGAAAATTGCGATTACAATATACATTTCGATTATAGTACAAATTTCGATAACAATAGAAATTTCGATAACAATTTAAATTTCGATAACAATATAAATTTCGATAATAATTTTGGTAATAATAAAAATTTTGGTAATAAAAAATGTTGATAAAAATGAAAAATTCGATAACGATACAAAATTCGATTACGATAAAAATTTCGATAGTAAGTAATAAGTCAATAACAATTAAAATTTCGATAACAAAACAACGATTACGACAGAAATTTAACATTGCTAAAAAATTAAATCAAGATGAAGAAATGTGCTTAGTGAAAACGGATCCAATAACGATACATACCACCACCAAGTGAATAAATTTTTTCATATGTATACATATCTAAATACCTGCTAAGTACTTATGAGAATTGCCGCATATTGACAAGCATATTCATGAGTTGTTTTGAGCACTAGACTCAAAAAAGGACATCGGAAGAGATCATTACAAGTTCCGAATCATTGAGTAAAATGCTAACTGCGAAAAAATATACAAAAATATGGATGTACATTTATGTATGTATAAGAAAAGTAGTCTTTAAAATACAGGCTGTCGACATTTGAGCAACCGCTGTCTTGCAAAGCGACATCAATGCGAGTGCGTTTCTAAAAAGCCATAATCATAAATTTGTATGTAAGTATGTACCTATGTGGGTCTGCTTTTATATGTATGTACATACATTTACATATGACTTTATGTTAATTTGCACCATGTCTTCCTGTGCTAGCTGCTGCTAATGCGAGTTAAATCCACACACAGCTACACACGAAGTCAGGCACACTTACTTTATTACAGCGGCGTGGCGTGGCGTGGCGAGGCGAGGAAGATGTGTATGCGGATATGATGAGGATAGACAAGTGGTTAAACGAAGGAATGAGTAGACAGGCAGGCATACATACATATGTACGCACATACAAACGTATGGCTAAAATGTAGGAAGCAAAACGACGAGGAGGGCAACCGGACGATATACTCGTAGCAAAAGTGTACATATTCTTTTTAAAAGCTCCTTGGCATGGCCATAGCCATGGCAGAAGCGTTTGTCTGGAGAATAGACAGCAACACACTGCTGAATAGAAAATACAATAATAACAACAACAATTAAAGTAGTACAAATAAAAAGAGCAACAAAATAAAAAGCCAATAAAAAGCAAAAATAAAATAATAAAAAAACAGTGGGGAGAAAAACAATAGTCGTCAGCAGCAATCAGCAACGGCTGACAGTGGCTGAGTTTTGGCCCATTGGCGTTGACTGAGTTAAAGTGAAATAAAACGATACGAAATCAAATGAAATGGAATGGAGTAGGCTGGAGTAAAGTGTAGAGTGGAGTGAAGTGAAGTGAACTGCAAAGGAGTGGACGAGACCAGAGTGGATTGTTGAAAATTGCAGTGGTGTGGAAACAGCGTTCGCATACTGAAATGGAGCGTATGGATGTTGATGCACAAGTGGCATGTCTGTGTGGGGCATACAATGGCCACGGGGCACGAGGAAAGTGGGTGTGTGTTATGTGTTAATAAACGGCAGTGGGGAGTTGTTGGCGCTGGGCAACAGCAGCAAGCAAGCAAATAAGTAACACAGCCTAAGCTGAGCGAGCGCGTAAACTGGGAGGTGTGTGTGTGTGTGAGTGTTTTTGTTTTNTGGGGAGTTGTTGGCGCTGGGCAACAGCAGCAAGCAAGCAAATAAGTAACGCAGCCTAAGCTGAGTGAGCGCGTAAACTGGGAGGTGTGTGTGTGTGTGTGTGTGTGTGAGTGTTTTTGTTTTTGTGTGTGTTGTAGGCTCGTCTGCCAAAGTAGCGTGTAATATGAATATTTTTCTGCTTTAGTGGTTTATTTTGTTTAGTTTAGTGCTCTTTATTGTTGTTGTTAGCAGCAATATTTATTTATGTGATTGTTATTGCGTTATAGCATTTTCATGCAAGCAGAGTTTGGATTTTTCACTAACTTGCTCTTTTCATTGCTATTGATAACACATTTATTCCAGCTATTTTTGTAGTTGCTTTGGCGCATCTACGCACATGCATACATACATACATATGTATGTTTATACATATGAATTACTGCAACTATAGCTGATGTTTGCGTTTTTGTTTTGCCACTTGCCTTCTCATAATTTTTGTTTCGCTTGCATANTGTTTATACATATGAATTACTGCAACTATAGCTGATGTTTGCGTTTTTGTTTTGCCACTTGCCTTCTCATAGTTTTTGTTTTCGCTTGCATTGCTAGGCATTTGCTGCTGCTGCGGCTGGCTGGCTTCTGTGCTTTGCTGCTATTTAATAGCAGGCGTCACAAGTGGGCGTGGCTGTCGTTGTATGCATTATATGNTTTGCTGCTATTTAATAGCAGGCGTCACAAGTGGGCGTGGCTGTCGTTGTGTGCATTATATGTACATATGTACATATTATGGCATTTACAGCATGCCCTCCATTGCATTGTAATTGCTTGTAAGTGCTCTTGCATGAGTGTGTGTGTGTGTTTGTGCCTTTGTGGCCATGTGTCAGCATGTCTATTACAAAATTCATTTTGATGAAATTAGCGTATTTCAATTAAAGCAAACGCACGCACATATGCGGATATACTCATGCGTATGTAAATATTAATATTTTTTGCGTTTTAAATATATATCTGCTATGCAATTCCTTTGTTTTCGTTGTTACTTTTGTATTTTAATTACTTTTCATTGTTCTGTTTTCCCTTAGTCGCCAGTTTTATTACAAAATTTGGTTTTCTAATCAGGGAACGATGTTGCTAGGTTCGAGGAATAAAGAGCAAGGATTGGGAATACAAAGAGAAGATAATTTTTTTATTTTTGGATCTTAAATACAGTCACCATAAGCTAACTTCCATTTTTCGTCATTAGTATTTTTTATTTATTTTTTATTCAAAAGAAGCAAACTTCCAGTAGCGAATACTTTGCCCTAATATTCACACATTTTTCCTTTAAATCGAATGAATAAAATGCCCGTTGAATTCCAAAAAATGTGGCCATCATCTTGTCAGCCGATTTCGTCCTCTTCAAGTTCTTACGCGGTGTGGTAATTCTTTTCTGCCACTGCACTCATGGGCGTAGCCAGGTTGGGGCAGGGGGGGGCTCGAGCCCCCCTAACTTTCAAATTTTCCTTATATAGATATAAAATAGTATCCTGAAATGCCAGCTTAATAGGGTCGACACACTATGCTTAAACCTTTTGCAAACTAAAATTCTCACATAATGATCTGTAATATATCCCCTTGCTTAACGAATATAAACTCATTTCTTTATATCAAACGTTAATGAAACCGACTAGCTCAGAAAAATTTAAAAATATTGAGTTGCAAAGTATTGCTAGGTAAAAAGAATGCCACGTATCCTCTCCAAGACCTCCATTTCATGATTTTCTTCAATTCTGCTCGTATGAAAGATAGTCTCCTTTTTTGGGCTTCGAACTGTACTTTTACAAACGTTTGCAAGTAGACTTTGCATTCTGCAAATTATTTTATCACCCTTCAAAACATCTACTATTCAGCTAGCATAAAGTAGCGCTTTTGTTTTTGATTTTTACCAAATTGTTTTTCTTTCAGGTAATTGAAATCCAATAAGATTTTTGTTTTGAAGCCACTTATACCATTTGCTTTGAGGACTCTTCATTTATTTCCTGTTCAACAACTTCAATTTCGGTCATCAGAGTCGGTCGACCAATCCTGTCCTATACCACATTACCTATTTTCTACTTATGTTTTAAGATAAATAACCTTAACTTATAATATTAAACTCACTTATTGATTTTAAATTGAATTGAGATCATCAATTTAATGAGTTCAACCAACGCAAACGCTAAATGGTTGGCAACCAAAAAGCTGTCGGCAGTGAGAGCAAGTTTTATCGAAAGTCGATGACAGCGATGTCAACTGAGGTGTGAGTAAAGTGTGGCATTAACAGGTGTTCACGCGGAATCTTGATAATTAAATTTAATTGATGAAGAGAAAAGTGTAAGTGTAAATTTAGTTGAAAAGCAACAACCACAACTATATACAATAGCAACGTTTATATTTAAGTAAGTAATAGAAATGATTAAATTCAGTTAAAAGTATGTACAACAGTTTTGTGTAAGAATAAAAAGAAAGTTACTCAAATAATACTTAATACAGTAAATCACACCCCCCCCCCTCTTTCTTCCTACCTTCCTTCCGCTGCAAGCTAATAGCATTTGTGCTAAGGCCGGCGAGTTCAAGCCAAATGAACACCAAATAAATAACAAGTCACCAGCAGCAAGCAACAAAGTAAAGCAAAATGAAATGAAAAAAAAAAATTAGCCAAAGCAGCTATATGAAAGAGGCTAAAAGTACCTACTACTATGCTCATATGTATGTACATACTACTTATAGCGATACTTTACAACTCAATGGCAATATGTTATGGCAGCAGTGGCAGTGGTTGTAGCGGAGGTAGAGTAGCCAATGGTCGTGCACAGCTGAATTAGAAGGAAAAAAGTAGTACCAACAGTAGTAGCGTCCCTACCAACACCGTCCGCACAAACGTCAACAGCCGTAAAAAGGTAAGAATTACGGCAGAGGACATGGTAGGTCGGTTATACATACACCGGTAAGGTACTTGTACCAGACGCAGAATTGGGGGAAAGAAAGTGGCCATTTGCGATGAGCGCGTTTTGTGAATAACGGTACCAACAGTATTGATGGCTAACTTACTACCTACCGAAACGAAAAGTTGTGAAGCAAACGATAAAGCGGAGAGCTAGCAACGACAAAACCAACCCATACAAACAAGAAAAACAGAAAAAAAAACATCAAGAAGTAAGCGCTAAAGCATATTTCCAACGTAGTTAAGATTACTTGAAATGGTCGGAGCTCTGCGACTTAGCGACTGTGCGACTGTCTATTTGTAGTCTGTATCTTTGTATGATTTTATGTACATCGCTATTGGCATGCCAAAGCATATTGCTGGCTATGTACGAGAGTAGATATTACGTAAAGAAGACCCATGAAAATCGCTCCATGAAGGCTGTGTGGCAACGTCCAAAAATGCACAAATTGGTTAATGGCCAAAGTGGATGAAATAAGCAGCAGCAGCAGCAGTTATAGTAGCAGCAGCTTGGTTGGCAACAGTAATGGAAGGGGGTGACGCGCTTTGGCAGAGTTAGAGCAACTTGTTATTGAATGCTGTTTGTTGCTCGGCCGTTGCTGCTGTTGCTTCTCTATCTGCTCTTGGTTGGTAGCGCCAACATCAACCAAAATACGTACATACATACATACATGCATAAATACATTCTTGCAGTTGTACGGCCTAAATGGCTTTTGACTGTGAAGCGTTGCTTGATCAGTAATATGGTCGCTTGTGAGTTTTGTTTTTTCTTCTGCTTCTCATTTTGGGTGCTTTAATTTTTTCACTCACTATATACACTACACTTGAGTGCTGACTGTTGCTATGCACAAAAGTATGACGAAATTTTAATTTGGCTCGGCAATGAATAGTTTTGCATTGTGCGAGTTATCTATGTATATATTTATGATTGTGTGTTGTATGTATTTTTTTTTATTTTTGATTTTGGCGTGTTGGCGTTGGCTTCTTATGCTGAATCAAAAAGCAAAATCAAAGCAGCAAATTTATTTGTATATATTTCAATGCAAGCATAGCATAGCTCAAGTGCAATGGAATGCTATTTTTAGTTTTTGTTTCTTGTTGTTAGCACGTTTCGCATTTCGTTAGCTAATCAGCTCATTTTTCACTCAAGTGCTGCTATTTTGGTTTGAAAAAGGTATTTATGAAATTTTGGCGTTGCTTGGTTGGTAAAAGCCTTATTTATGGATTAATGGTAGTTACGTGAATTTCCGTATCGACGAAGCTTGCATGCGCTACAACTTTCGGTTGGGGGTGGAGCAGAATTTTGTTTTATATATACAGAAAAAAGGAAGTGGAGTTTTTTTATTATTTTTTAGGGTTCTTGGAGAGCAGCTTCCGGATTTGGCATGACTCTCCACCATTCTTTCAAGTAGTATCTATGCTTCGCCATTTTATGATTCATCCATTCATCCCTCAGCTATTTCTACCAATAATAAACCAGTAAAAATCATCTAACTGAAGTGGTAGGGGATATGGAGAATTTTAATCTGTCTAAATTAGGGTGCTTGATCAGCATAATCGTTGACTGGAGCAGGCAACCATTAACTCGTTATTGGACGGAACGGATCATTCCAAAGCGTTATCTCTCCAAATGTGCTTCTTCAGAAAGAAAACGTTTCCGCCGTCTTACCTAACAACTCGTTCCATAGTAAATTGCTCACCTGAATTATACACGATTTTCATAAAGATCCTTATACGGCCCGTTTTATTAGATACTGATATTACAGTATATATTTTCCATATATCTTTTTTTTGGAAGTGGAAAACTATCGACTCAAATTTTTGCTCAATATTCGATACAACTCTCATTTAGCAGCAAGGCGAGCTCAAAATCATAGAAAATCGCTTAGATTTGGGCTTATTCATAAATTTCTGTAAAAAAGCAATCAGCTAAAAAAGCCAGCTAAAGAAAAATGCGTTTTTCAGGTCTGTGGATGAGACACGGCTTTTTTCAAGAATTTGCGATTTCTGAAACCGAATTCAGACTTATTTCGCGCCTTCGCATTTCTAAAAATTCTAAAATTTTATACAGCAGTCCATTTAATGCGTGGATTCTCATTTTTATCAAGGATTTTTGACAATCAGTTTAGGGGTCCAATTAATAATTACAAAAGCCTGAACAACATATTTTTATTTTGCTTGCGCAAGTAAAATGGATTTCGACATCAAAAACTTATAGCAAGCATAGTCTCATAGCAAAAAAAATTTTTTTGTAAAGCTGCGTTTTTAATGAAACAATTAATAAAGTGGTTCAATACAACGAAAAATTTAAACAATTTAATAAAAAAAAATCTTGTGAAACAATGAAAAACCATCATATTCATAAATATAGAGATTGACTTCATATGCAAGCATTGTCTCTTAGCGAAAAATGTTTTTTGTAAGGCTAATTTTTAATGGAACAATTAAAGGAAATCAATTAATAATTTGGTTCAATCAAAGAAAAATTTTAACAATTTAACAAAAAACTTTGTGTCGACTTAAAATAATTTTAAATGAAAATTATAAATGTCTGATAAAAAAATGAAAAGAAAACATAATTAAAACTAGCACAAAAATTAATATATTATAAAAACTACGGAATTTTGAACTAAAAAACTAGGCTGAAAAAACAGTAATTCAAAATTTAAAGAAAAACGAAAATGATTTGCACCATAAAATATCCGGGAACTTCAAATAAAGAAATAAAAAAGAGTTTTACTGAAATAAAAATGTTTTTCTTATTTTTTAAATTTATTTTAAGAAATATAAATTAAATAAAAAAATACAAGCAGTAAAAAAATTGTTTTGCAAAACTTGTTAAAATGAAGAATCTTCAAATAAAAAAAAAATAATAAAAATTTGGGAAAATCTAATTAAAAAACTAAATACATGGTTTTAAAATCGTAGAAAGGGTTTAAACATCAATTCAAAATTAAACAAAAGTGTTAAATAAAGTTAAGCAGATATCATAGAAAAATTGTTTTAAATTACATACTTTAAGATATTCGAATTAAAATGTTAAAAAATAAATTATAAATTTTTAGTATAAATAGATAATTTCCAGTGAAAATTTTATAAAAAAAATTGCATTGCGCCTTCAATTTGTAAGAAAATACTCGTTGTGCATTCATCCCTAATTCAGCTGCCAATCGCATACAAAAGCACCGATAGAGCTACTCATCTCTGAGGGATACAAATTGTGCACAAAATCGAAAATTTGTCATTATCATAAACCTTTCGTTCAACTATCCATAGCACATAGAAAACTTACGCAACAAAAAAAACCTACTTAAATTTCTCCCAAAACATACTCTCTTTCTAAGCATGCATACAAGTTTCACCGCGCGCAAGCAGACATTTTTCAATATATCGTATGTATGTAGATATGTAGTAATGGCAAAAAAGTTTTCCGAGTTTCCGGCCAAACAAAAGTGGAAGAAGCGAAGCAAGCAATAAGGAGGAGAAAAAATCAACTCTTCACACCGAAAATTTCAACAAATTTGTATGCAACTCAACAAAACCGAAGCTCACAAAAAATGTAGGTAAGTAAACGATAATTTGAAAAGCTACATAACAGCGGCAGGTAAGACATATTGTGACATTTGCCACAAGTCATAAGCGGTGCATCTAAACTAGCTGAACTGAGTTCAGTAGAGTTGTGTGCTAAGCTGTGCAGAGTTTCTGCGTGTGTGTGTGTGTGTGTGTGGAGTTAAGCTTGTGCCACAACTAACAGTAAGTTGACTTGCAACAATGCTTTTTCAAAGTGCAGCGACACACACCCAACGCAAGCGGCGGTGAGACTAGCACATACATATTGTTTGTATTGTTGGTTTAGACACTTCATCATCGAGCGCTCGAAATACGTACATACATACATACATACATAAGCACCTTCCTTGCCTTGCTACCTTTGCAAGTTACCTTCACTCGCTTTGTGCTATTACGAATTGCGCCACTCATCACAGCGCCGCGCAGCATAGCACAGTTTGGCTGCTTGTAGGCCAAAATCCAAGCGACGAGTGTGCCACAAAAATGAAACAAAAAAATTAAACAAAACATTGAAAATTGTATACATTTGTTGCTTATTGTTGCACCAGTTGGTCGTTTGCAACAAATGTCTGCCAGTCCCGAGGGGGGTTTGGTGCTCGCCACCGCTTGCTTGCTGCCTCGTTGGTTGGCTGTCGGGCTGACTGGTTTGGCTTGGCTACTTGGCTTGGTTTGCGGCAGTCTACAACTTATTTGCCAGTTGGCAAATTGTCTTTTGTGCCGGCTGAGTGACTGCGTAGCGTACATATGTAGCTGTGTGACTTGCTGTTGAACAGATATGAGTAGGCAAGCGTGTGTGCGTTCGGCTCTGCGCTCAGCAGCAAATTGCAATTTTCGCACTGCATCTACGTGCATGCTGCTGCTTCTTCTTTGCATTTGTTTTGTTGTTGTTTGTTCTTCGTCTTTTGGTTACAATAAATGCATGCAGTGAGTTAACAGTGAGGTACCGTAAGCGTATTGCCAACAAGCAGAAAGATAACAAGCCAAAAAGCACACGTAAATGCACATAATTTATAGATATACATTGCAAGCAGACACATACATACATACCTACATACATATGCATGTACGTGAATTCAACAATAATAACAACAAAATGCGTGTGTGTGTGTTTTGTTATGCGCCAACTGCTCCAACAAGTCTCATCGCATCTGCTAGCTAGCGTACGTGGCCGGGCGTGCTAAGTGCACTTGCATATCTACAAATATGTTTAACTATAGACATTCATAAATATGTATGTATGTAGATATGTATCTAAGTATCTACGTGTGGCAGCATGTATGCACATAGATACCCTTGGCACTGTGCTGCTGAACCGCAAAGCGATAAGCGCCAGCAATAACAAGCGTGCATAGTGTAATTTTGATTTTTTGTTAGATGCCGCAACAAGCGGCAGGGAAAATTGCATGAAAGTGCAAACATATTTACGAGCACTCATTCATTCTGTATTTGCACTGATGGCTTACAGGTATGTACATATGTACATATGTAGGTAGTGTTGCTGCTGGCTGAGAGTGTGTGTGCGTTTGAAAATAAATGTGCTATTTGTTTAGAAATATTTGTGGTACGAAAAATTGCAATTGAAAGAGCTACCTACAGCTGCAGCTGTTGATTACTCTATTTTAAAACCATTTTCAGTAGTTATTTTTATGTAAGGATTTTTTGGTATTAAGCTAAAAGGAAATTAAAATAGCAAGTAGTGTGAAACGGATTGCCCATAAACTTTTAAAGTAACCTTAGATATGTATGTATGTATGTAGAACTGATTGAAATTTATAAAAATCCATACGTACAAACATGTATGTATGTATATTTAGTAATATCTTTTTCCATTTAATTGTTTCATAGTGCTGAATTTTATCGGCAGCATTAGATATCGATATATTCAAATAGTTATCGATATTCCTGTGAAATCAGTTATCGATCTTTTGATCGGTATTCCATAAGTTTATCAATATCAAATTGAGTTATCGATTTATTTAAACGAATTATCGATACATATTTACATAAATTTCATTGTCAAAAAAAATATAGATATTTTCTATCGATTTCTTCTAATGTGAGTTTTATTGACAGCTTTATCGATATACCTATATAATTATCGATATACCTATATAATTATCGATATACATATGTATGGAAATAATTGTGCAAAAAGTTGCCGATTTGCTAATAGGTGATCGACACATTTTTCTATATCAATAAATTGATCGATATTATTTTGACATTTATCGATTTTATTAGATTTATTTTTAATATTTATGTATAAGGTTTGCTGCATATATGTATATCAATATGTTCATTCATTGTCGCCAAAGAATTTATCGATACTTTCTCTCGAGATATATATAACATTTTTATTGACGATTTTATTTTTCGTTTCATTATCAAGATATGAATAATAAATATTTTCCTCTCCTTTGCAGACCTCGACTACTTGGGTACGTTAGACCGCTCACTGCTCAGCCGCTCTTTGCGTGGCCGTGGACTTAGATTGCTCAAGTACTTTGGCTATCCTTTCACGAGAAAGTACTTGGATTATATAACCGTTGTTATTCATAGTTTTTCCTATACTTTGGTATGAAATATTTCGAAAACGCTATAAGTCTCTGCAAGTTGAGGTATACACAGACTATGCAAGACTTTTTCTGGCATTGCCCACCACAAGGTAAACCTAAGATTGATATTTGGAAAAAATTAATTATTTTTATTAAATAAGTTGAAATTGGTTTTTAAGAAAATTGGTTGNTTCATTGTCGCCAAAGAATTTATCGATACTTTCTCTCGAGATATATATAACATTTTTATTGACGATTTTATTTTTCGTTTCATTATCAAGATATGAATAATAAATATTTTCCTCTCCTTTGCAGACCTCGACTACTTGGGTACGTTAGACCGCTCACTGCTCAGCCGCTCTTTGCGTGGCCGTGGACTTAGATTGCTCAAGTACTTTGGCTATCCTTTCACGAGAAAGTACTTGGATTATATAACCGTTGTTATTCATAGTTTTTCCTATACTTTGGTATGAAATATTTCGAAAACGCTATAAGTCTCTGCAAGTTGGGGTATACACAGACTACGCAAGATTTTTTCTGGCATTGCCCACCACAAGGTAAACCTAAGATTGATATTTGGAAAAAATTAATTTTTTTATTAAATAAGTTGAAATTGGTTTTTAAGAAAATTGGTTGGCGGAATGACAAAGGCTCACTGTATCTATTGTGCTGATTATTATCGTTGTCATCAGCAGTGCTCAGCTATAACCGAGCGAGCAATTGTCGCATATTTTTGTGTGTTGGACTCATTGAAAAATCTTCCAGCATAATTTATGATAAACGACACGTGTGTTTAATTTTATCTTCCTTATCTCAAAAAAATGTATGTACTATATACATATATCTAATCTAGACAGCATTGTTATCAATGTAAAGTAGGCATTTAGCGTGTATAAATGAATAGTAGATAAGCTGGTGTTTTTTCGCCATAGTCCAGTAATTTGTGAAATTTAACATACAAATCAAAATGACAAGTGTCGAATGCACTTGACAAGCTAAAGGACTAAAAGTTCGTAAATTATATGGGCATTAATTTTTTGCATGCCGCAATGCATTGCCGTGAAAAGTAGCTCTGTTTGCAGCGCCGACTCTTTGTTACACTGATTCAGTACATTCTACACCCACTCTCACTCACCATCATCCATCTTCCCCCCTTATACAACCACTACGCGTTTACATGCTTTGTGTTTATATTTAAAAGCTTTTTCTTGCATTTTTAAAAACTTTTTTTCGCATTAATACAAAATTTTTGTACAAGTATGCACCCTAAATGTAAATTGAGTAAAAATTACCTTGTCTTNATGAATAGTAGATAAGCTGGTGTTTTTTCGCCATAGTCCAGTAATTTGTGAAATTTAACATACAAATCAAAATGACAGGTGTCGAATGCACTTGACAAGCTAAAGGACTAAAAGTTCGTAAATTATATGGGCATTAATTTTTTGTATGCCGCAATGCATTGCCGTGAAAAATAGCTCTGTTTGCAGCGCCGACTCTTTGTTACACTCATTCAGTACATTCTACACCCACTCTCACTCACCATCATCCATCTCCCCCTTTTATACAACCACTACGCGTTTACATGCTTTGTGTTTATATTTAAAAGCTTTTTCTTGCATTTTTAAAAACTTTTTTTCGCATTAATAAAAAATTTGTGTACAAGTATGCACCCTAAATGTCAATTGAGTAAAAATTACCTTGTCTCTTTTCTGCTTTGTGAAACCTCCTCATAATTTATACATATGGCAACCGGAAGAGATCAGTGAACTGGAAAAAAAGTATTCGCAAAAAAATACGGAAGCGCACAGAGTAACAAAATATTTAAGTGAAGAAAAAAAATTATGCGCGTTTAAAAGAAAAATTACTTGTAAAAAGCGGTTTCCGTGGCAGGTTTTAATTGCTAAAACCATAACAACAACAACAACAATAACAACGGCTATAGTAACAACAATAAAACGAGTTACGGCTGATTGTATGCGCAATCGCAAGTGATTAACACAATTTATGGCAGAAAAAATGTGTGCATCGCTAATTGAAATGCCTGTAAGTATGCAAGTGTGTAAAAAGTATGTCTTTACATATCTACATATGTACATATGTATGTATGTATGATTATACAAATGTAAGTATGTGAATAGACGAGCTGATAAGCAAAAGTGGCACAATTTCGAATTGTGATATGAAAAAAAATGCTGAAGCTGGACTTAGCCTGATTATGCAGCAAAGTTTCACAGTTATGATAGATACATTGTAGCATATTGATGGACATGCATGTGTGCATAAGTACATATGTACATATATGTGTATGGCGTGAGAAATGGTGGATTTCAATTTTAAATGCACTCATGCCTATCGGGTTTTGAAAAGTATAAAGGAAGCTAGAGAAAAGGCCGGGAAAATGCAGCTGGAAAATATTTTTTTTTGCAAACATTTGAACAAAAATTAAACAGTAAATAGTTCGGGAAAGAACTTATAAATAAATAAACAAACAACATTATGAAAACAAAGTGGTGCAATTATTTTTTCTTTTAAAAATTCGAGCTAATTTATTTTTTATTGCTTTTGACAGCTTTTGTTGCCAGAACTTAAATTTTAGATGAATATTTGTTTTGCATAGCGGACTTATACTAGGTGAAGTAATTAGGCCGAAAAGAACATAGTCTTACATATTTGAAATTTTGCCTTTAAAACTTTGTATAAGGCAGCGGAATGTGAATGTTAGACGATAAAACAAGAAAACGGTTTTATTACTTCATTGCGTCATGACTTTTTGAAAAGGTCGATCAAAAATGCGAAGAAGTTCGTTTATCTAATTGTTTCATGTTTTCGTTAACTTGATTAATTAAGTAATTTTTTTCTTTCATAAAATTTGGAAAATTGTTATCCTAATTTAAATACGCGTTTCATTCCTATTCATTATTTCATTAACTAATTATATTTAAAATCAACTAATAACTTTTAAATTTAATTAAAGTAAAGAAATTCATTCTCATAATTTAAAACTCACTCAACTTAAGTTAAAATTAAATTAATTTTTTTTTTTACTGAAACCTAAACTTCTTAATCTCACACTTGAACCTCTTTGATAAAGTATATTTAAGGTTTAAATTAAGTCGGACATTTTCAAGTTCATTAATTCAAAACATTAAATAGTTAATTTTAGTACTAACTAAAAATTTTATAGAACCAAATAAAATTTACAATTTTGATTTTACCACATTCTGAGTAAGTTTTAAATGCGTTATGTTAAATTAATGGGGCGTTTTTAATTTAGTTTGAAAAATTAGTTTAAGTTTTTTATAAAACTCGAAAAAATTTAGTTTTTAAAAAGTTATAGATTTTTAAATTAATTTGTATGTTGATTACAACTTTTAAACAACAAATTAAAATATTGAATTCTGAAAGTATGTATGTAGATACTTTTAAAAATTTTAAATTCAATTCAAATTTAATTCAATTTAAAGAAATTCAAATTCGTTTAATTTATGTAAAAAACTGACCGTTTTAATTTAATTTAAAAAACTTATATTTTTTTTATAAAACTTAAAAAAAAATTTAACTATATATTTACAATCAATTTTCAAATTCATTTTTAAATTAACTTATGAATTTAAATACGTACCTACAAAAAAAGAGAAATTTATGTATATTAATTTCAAACTCAAAGTAAAAAAAAAAAATCATTCAGTTTGCTTGATGAGAAAAACTTATATAATTTTTTAATAAAATGTTAAACTAAATACAAATTGTAAGTTCCACGAAAAAGATAATTTTTGAATTGGTTAGAAGTGTTAAATATAATCCATTTTTACATTAAATAAGAAAATTTAATATGTATATGTACATAAATATGTATGTATGCATGTACTTATGTATATCTCCTGAAAAAATTCTTGAGAAATTTTTTAGAATTAGAATTTTTTACTAAAAATTTAAACAATCACAGCCATTAAAAATATCGAAACCCTTTGGCGAGGCTTTCATAACAAATCAATTGGGAACTTGAAATTGAGCAAAAATAATTCTACATTTGGTCTTTACATAACTGCCCTTTTATAGTTATATAATCAACTGCCTTTTTGTTGCCTCGCAACAACAGGTTGTTTTCAACATTGCTCGCATTGATCTAATAATAACTGTCAAAGGCGTCATCACTTTCGTCGGCGTCGTCGTTATGAGCAATAATGACGGCTGTCATGACCCAAAGCCAACTGCTGGCTAAAGGTTGCATCAACCCACAATTGGCAGGGTGAAAGGGGCGCGTCGTTTGGTGAGCAATCCATACATAACTAATGCAAGAAGAGTGGGCCTAAAGGCGATTGAAGGCCGGCAACGGCCAAATATTATCAAGTGGACGCGTGTTGTTATTGCTGTCACACACATACATACACGCGACATATGCTATGTGTGAAAGTGGTACGTTAGCGGCGTAATTGCGTCGCCGAAGTTGTCGTCGTCGTCGTCGCCGCGCAACAAATTGTTGCCGGCCGCGCGCATAACAGGCAGGCAATTCACCAGCTAAGCAGGCAGTCAGCCGAACAAACAATCAGTCAGCCATTCAATGGCAATATGTTGGCGGCCAGTTGCCGTCAGTCGTCAAACTGTTGGTCAGCTAGTAAATGTTGTAGCAGGCATCATTGTAAGGTTGCAAGTTTGTTTTGTTGTTTGTGCGCGCGGCAGTGTGGCGACGTGTTGCGTATAAAAATGCTACAAGCTGTTAATGCGATGCGACGCGCCGCAACGGATCTGATCCGGCCGACGTGCTACTGTGCGATGTGAAAGTGCTGCCGCGCTGCGGGTTTGGCTAAGGCGCGCGCGCCCCCTGCGTTTGTGTAAGTGTCGTTGCACGCGGCACAGGAAAATATGACACAATTTTACGTTATCTCATTTCATTCGCATTCGTATTCGCATTGGTAATTTGTATTTGACTTTTTTGTTTTTGTATATATGTACGTACTTCTTTTTTTGCAATTTTTGTAAGCCGTTTATTTTTGTTAGTGTATATTCATACATATTTTGTTGCACGTTGTTGGCGAATCGCTTCACACTTTGCTGACAAATGTGACAAATATTTGGTTTTCTTCATTCATTTCACATTTTCGCATTTTTTGCATTTATTTTCGACTCGATTAGTGTCAATAAATTTTTATTGAGAAACAATTTTAGTGCTAAATGAGCAGTTGGGGACAGAATTGTGACAAATTGATGGGTAAGCGATGAGTGGGGATTTGGCATTTGTTTAGAATACTGACTGACAAATCATATGATGCATATGTATGTATGTACCTATATCCTACAGTGGGTGGGCGCCATAATAGTTAGGCTTCTACTATTAAACGTAATGCGAGAGTGTCCTGGTAAAGCCAGACTGATCTAATCTCACGTGCTCTGAAAATCTATAAGAAAAACACAGAAATACCATTACCAAGTGGAGTTATTCTAGCATCTTTCAAGCGCAGACGTTTAAAAGAACAGCACATTGTTATTAGAAGCTACAGCTGGGCCAACCTTATTGTAATTTTGAAGGTAATGAGAGACGAGCTTCAGATACAGTGAGCTATGATTAGAGAATACTATCAGCTTTTGTCCTAAGCAAATTTTTCTAAAAGCCGTTCGAGAATTGCATGGATACATACATATACCAAATATGCGAACTAAATTATAAACAAATATCATTTAAGCTTCTAGCCGCGCTATTAGCTTGTTCAACAACCAGTGAGTGAACGTTCACAGCTAAACTATGTTCCTTCGACTGCTTTTCCGTGCTGATATGCAATCCATTGCTGTATTTGTATTTACTTAATGCAACCGAGAAAGGGATCAACGGTGTTTTGTGCACTGTTCTTAGTTCATAAAACTTGTAGCTCTTAAGGGGATTAATTTAAGTTTTTCGACCAATAATTAGTAGATAACAAATGAAAAACGAAACTTGGCCATCACTTCAATTCACAACAAAAATCAAGTGGCAATGGAGCAAAATAATGACAGAAAATAAAATTTAAAACAAATGCAACAACAATAAATTAACTCCATTTGACATGCAGCCAAAATCTGCAAGACTCGCAGCGTTTGGCGAAGCGATAAACGTTAAAAAATACAGATATTAATTTCTTTTTTTCTTTTGCAATTTTAAGTGGCTGAATACTTTGGCTTGGCATACGCCACAATAACAAAAGCAACAATTATTTGGCAGCAAGCCGTAACTACGAGTGTTAATATACATACATATGTATATGTACATAAATATGCATGATTACTTTAACCAACAATGGCTGGAAAATGGCAAGAAATGAACCGGCGATAAGCAGCAATTTAATTTCGAATGCGGCAAGAGCAACAGCAAGACGAGAAAAACCATGAACAAAAAATAAATAAACTAGCAGCAAAGCATGCGCGCAAATAACAGCAACAATGCGAAATAAAATGCTTGCAGAGCGAATACAATAACAATAAAAACAACAACAGCCAGTCGGCCAAATAGCAGAGTGGCAGCGAACACGAGCGATGACTGCAGCAAGCGAAGCATCGTAAGTGCAATTGCTACAACTACAAAAGCAACAGCACTAAAAACGATACTTGCTTGCAAACACATAAGTGTGCATAAGTACATGCATACATGCATACATACATATGCACATATTTTATTGTTTATATTTTTATTTGTTTGCTGCGTTGCACCGCAAGAGAAAAAACACTTGGCAAAGTCAAAGTCAGCGGCAGCAAGTTGCATTGCAGC
>NW_016158975.1:0-16390 GCF_001687245.7 Rhagoletis zephyria | reverse complement strand
TGTGAAGTTGTTAATATCTGTCCCGTTTTGGTTATTTTTTAATATTTACTGTAGTTTTTAATTGACATAGGCCAGCTACACCTGTCGAGGTTGAGGTAGAGAGTAGCAGAAGTGGCAGCCGNTAAATAATTTCAAACTATAAAATAAGAATAGAATTTACTGCCAAAAGCTTCTAGAAACACACACATAAATAAAATTTTAAATTTCAGAAACTAAGAAGATTTAGTTTTAATAAAAAGTATTGCGCAAGGAAATTAAAAAAAACAATTTGTTTGATGTTAAGCAAAAAAAAGTATGTGTTACAAAACGACAACAACAAAGCCCGTGCCACACTACTCCACATCGCGTGCCAATAAATAAAAAACATGACAAAATTTACAAATAAAAATAGGTGCGCGACAACAAATAGAACGACCAACGCAGCGAAGCAGCAGCGCGCAAGTGCTGTGTGGAGTTCGGCCAGAAGGCCAAAACGTCGCATAAAGGTGCAGCGGCCGAAGCTTTGCAAACGAGTGGCGCAAAAAAAACGACGTTGCAGCGACGGCAAACAAACAAACAGTCAGCCAGCCAGGCAGTCAATCAGTCGTGGCGAGGGCCAAGTTAAAAGGTAAAAACGTCTAAAAAGGAACTCAGCAAAGATGCATACAAGTACATAGGATGGATGGAAAACACGAACCAATAAAGCCTAAAAGGTGCTTTGGCGGCAAGCGACTAGCAGCAGTTGGTACGTTATACTACTATCGCCACCAACCAGCGTTTTGTTTTGTTTGTTACTTCTGAGCACATTTCATTTGATTTTTTCTTCAGTTTTCTTCTTTCCAGATCCGCATTGGCAAGTTGAATGCATGCAACCACCATCAGCGCGCGCGCAAGCAACATGCGAATCGCGGCGACGCGCTTGGAAGTTAGGTTGCTGCATATTGCTTGGGCTTGGCGTGGCGTGGCTTGTGTGGCACGCGTGTTGTTGCCGCACTCGCAAGCGTGCAACTACTGACTGACTGCCTACAGTGGCAAGCGAGCAAGGAACGAGCTTGTTGCAGCTACTGCTGCGGCACTCGAAAGTGTTGTTGCCAGCGTTGTTGTGGCTTTAATAATTTTTATTGTTGTTGGCAGTTACAGCATTAGTTGGCGTGCAAAGCCGTAACTATTTTGCAGTAAAAAGTGCACAAATGCAATATTAAAAATAAAAGTGAAGGAACGAAAAAAAAAATATTACAGCGTTGGCAATGGCAACCAAATGCGCGCGGCGCGGCGAGTCGTGGCCAGCAGCAGCAATAGTCATGCAATAAGGCAGTGCGGCACGAAACTGCCACTAACAGCAAGTAGACGTAGAGCAGCAGATAGCAGTTCCATTTCATTTCATTTTCGCAAAAATGGATGTAAAGAAAAAAGTGGCAAAAAGCTTGAATTTTTTGTAGCAAAAGAAGCAATCGCACTGCCATGGAATGCCAACACAAAAAAATATAAAGTTGGAAAAATCGTGAAGACGACACTTGCAACATTGCAACATTGGCGCGACGGCCACCAACATCAGCCTGTCCAAACTAGTCGCCGCTCCGCTTCCGCGCGCACGTCTCGCAACTTTTGTACGCCGCTTGGCTACTACGTTTGTTACTATTTATTGTAATACTCGCATTTTTAGTGCCAAATCTTTTGCAGACGAATACAAAATGTAGTAGAGTTGACATTATGTAACACTAACTTTCCACAACGAAAAACTTGTTGTCATTGTTGTTGTTGCTGCTCTTGGCAACCACTGTCTGCGGCCAATGCAGATCCACTTGAATAGGCGAGGACGATGACAACAACGGAGGCAGCGGAGGTGGCAAGCAACAAGGAGCAAGTGAATTGCAAAAAAGTGCCAAACGGAAGTTGACTAGTCGGGCAGAGTTGAAGTGGGCGATGGGCGAAGAGTGGTGGAAGACTGGCGCTTTCAAAAAGTTATGTCAAGCAGATGCGCTACGATGAAGCGACGTGTCATGATTAACGGCCAGTGCCACGCCTAAAGTTAACTACTGCTATTACTTGTTCAGCTAAAGTGTCCTAATCAGCAATACGCCTCTACACAGTTCAATATCTGTTATATCCATCAATCAATTAGTGGTCACTTCGACAGGGTGCTAAGTAGTTAGCGGCGGGGAGGTAAATGCGCACAGCGATGCGCATCCGACACGCGGACCAGGACGCGTTCGTTAGTGCGAAAATTATTTGGAAACTCAAGTCAAAGCGGCATCAGAGGTTAAATTTTCGCTTGTTTTGAGAGAGTAGCGAATTAGGAAACCCACGCAATGGTTGACCATCTCGAACTAAGCTGTGCTAACTGGCAAGCTGCTTCAGTCAGTCAATTGACGCTTGCTACAATCAACCTTCAAACAACTCGTTAATATTTCGGTGAAAACTCATTATCGGCTGAGTTTTCAACTCGAAAAGTTGGCATAGGGATTGCCCTCAAGCTAAAAAAAAAAAAACAAGTTAAAAGGAAACTAAGATGGCCAAGCAGTGTTATAAGATAAGAATTATCTACAATAACGAAAACTTAATTTTTGTTGCACGCTATAACGAACCAGAAGACTAAAGGAACTTCATTAGAATGCACCACGGGAAAAAAGGATACCAAAATGCATCAAGCGATTACTACAACTCAGAGGCTTAGCTTCACTTCGCTTAATCTACTTAAACGTTCTTTGATCAAAATTTCTGACCATCGAGGGTCTCCTTTAGAGAGCAGGCGAATATATCTTGAGTTTAAAAATTCCTAATAAACAACGCATTTAGTATGTAAAAGCTTATTTGATGGTGCCGCTTATAAATGTATCGGTATGCTTTTGGACTCTTGGACTCTAACGATCTTGTTTTTTGGGTGTTGATGCCTCCCCAAAGGGCCAACCCAAAGAGATTTGTCTACATACCAAATTTGACAACGAAGGATGGGTATTTGTTCCAAAATACATCAGTTTTCTTCGTTTGGTATGAAGCCTCATGAATACTGTCATTTGTTTGGGTTAAAAAGGAGTGAGGTAGAGAAGTTTTTATGTTTGCCCCCGTTTAGATTTTCGTCATGCATTTTTCGGGAAACCAGTCTAGATCTCTTTACCTCTTTTATTTGGCTGATTTAAATAAGCAAGGATAACGAATATTAGGGCTTAGATTTTTCAACCCAAGTTTTTCACTCCCCCACTTTCTCTGTCAAAGTCTCACTCAGCAATCCTCCGGCACTTTAAGGGAAACTTTTTTCATACTTCCTTCAATTCGTAGAACTTTTCAAGATGCTGCATATTAAATACCTAGTATAAAAACTGTAAGCAGTAGTAGGTACTCAGTAGAAAAAAGGAGAAGTAACATAGCAGAAATAGTCAAAGTAACCCTACGCCGTGAGGAAAGAAAGGAAAACTTTGAAAAGACTTACGCTGCGTAGAACTAGGAAACAACTCAAAAGCATTGAGTACAGTGTAAAAGTTTTTTAAAGATTTCAAGGCAATGGCTGAGAGCATGTCGCTACATAACGTAGAGGAGATGAACGCAATGGCGGGTAGCTTGTTCAAAAAAGGATGTTGTACAAAAACAAATATTCACAGAACTGTTTGGGGTGAAGCGGCATGCGTGTGGGCGTGCAAAGGAGTGCAACTTGGAAAAGCCAAATAAACGAATGAGTTTGATGTAAAAACCTAGAAGCACCAATAACCTGCACAATAGAAAACACAATACATTTATACATTCACAAATAAAGAGGAAAAACTAAGGCAGACTTTTAAAGATCTGACGCTCAGGGTGTCAGGACTGTGCGAACGCACATGAAATTGAAAGATTGCGAGATTTACAGCCCAATACGCACAGCAAATGACAGCGGAACAAGTTCGAAAGATTTGCAAAATCCACAGCGTGCACAAAAGAAACGTTATAAAAGAAAATTGTGGATGAAGGCGAATGGAAAATGATTTATTTATTGGGTTGCGCTTGAATCGTGTGGAGCCAACGTACTTATGTATGTATATAAAGAATTAGAGGAGTGGAAGCGAGTGTGAGTAGTTGTGGCTGAGTCAAGTGGCGTTAATTTGGAATGCGAACAAAAAAAGCAACGACGATAACTGCGACTAATACAATATTAAAGCAAATACTGGCTGTAAATCCTAACGGAAAAATTCGATATGAGCACATAAAAAAGTTGGAATGAAATGAGAGATAAGAAAAAAATTAAATCAAAAGAAAAGATGGCTAAAAATGAATCAAAACGTAAGGAGGCGAATCAACTTTACCAAGCAAATAATAAAAACTAACAATAAAAAGGCTGGCAAAGGAACGCGCTAAAACGTAACTGAAAAAAGTTGACGGTAAAGGAGATGCGCGCATAACATTTTCTACATACAAACATATCGAGCCCTAACCGCCAAAATAACGTAAGCGACATTTTTTTCAAAATTTTCTTTTTGATGAAGAAATATTCCTAAAGCATCTAGATGCATTTCTGCATCAAAAAGAAAATTTTGAAAAAAATGTCGCTTACGTTATTTTGGCGGTTAGGGCTCGATATGTACATACCTACAAGTAGTGTGGCAGCTACGTATGCGGCAAACGTCAACTCAACATTTGAGGAAGCAGAATTTAATACGACTCAGTCGTGCAGTAAACATATATGTATGTAGTGCAGTGCAGTAGTTAGTTGGTGGTGATGGAAAAAGTGCAAGACTTTTGAAAAATCGCTGCATGAAGCGACAAGACATACTTGCAATGAAGGCGTGCGACGCGCGCGGTGGCACACAGCCACAACGTCAAAGGCGCCGACCAATGCGCGCAGCGGCATAACTGGAGCTAAAGCGGCACGCGAGCACTTGGAAAGTACTTCAAACTATGAGCGCTGAATTTGTTCGTGTAGTTATGTACGAGTGGTGGTACTTTTGCGCTAATGTGTGATGTGCGGCAGGAGTAGTACATAGACAGCCGCCTGCTTACCCATAAACCTAACTAACACACAACTAGGGTAGCTATCTGTATGCTCCAGACAGACAAACCGACATAGACACAGAGAAACAGCAAGCAAGACAAATATAAAGTTCAGTTGAACTTATTGCACTTTAGTTGTTAAGCTCAAGCAAGCAACGCTTTGCAAACCCAGCGCTCAATTTGAGGAAAAACGATGGTAGGCAGCAGGTTCTTCTTCCTGCCCTTTGCTGATTGCGCGCTATATGAAGCGAAAAAAAAACAACGACTGAGCTGACTACAGTTACTGGGGCGCATAGCGCGCGCGCTCTGTGTAAGCGGTGTGTTGCGCCGGAGGCGGTAGGCGCTAATACATAGACATATATACAAATGTGCTTAGTTGTAGTCGTACAAGCATCTCACTGCCTCAACGTAGCGGAATGATGAATGGTTGCTGGCTTGGCCATCCCAGCAATCGCGGTGACTGCCTTATTTTGCTTCAGTTGAGTGCCTGACTAAAGGTTGACGGGCTTTTGTAGGTTTGTACATCAACCATCAACGACCAACGACAGCAACAATAACAGCAGCTTTGTTAGAAACAATTCGCGCCGTTTTGTTGCTGTTTGCTGCTTGTGTGGGGTGCTTGATTAAAGGTTAGTATGTATGTATGTCTAAATGTAGTATTCGCTGTCGTTTTTTCGCCAAGTGGAACGTGATCATATTGCCGTTTTGGCTCCCAAAGCGCTTGCTATATATTTTTGCTGGCTTACCGTATATCTGTTTGCCACTCTACTGATTTCTAATCTTTTTTCTTTCCCCCACACTGACAGGCGCATTGCAACACGCACTTTGGCTGAGGGTCAAGCCAGTTATTTATTGTTTAACTTATTTATGCATAATGGGTATAATCTTGGTGTGTACGTATTTATGTTTCTTTGTGTTATTGTTGCATTGTTTGTAGAATCCATTTCATTTTGCAACTTTGATTGCCTTGTGTTGAGTTAAATTTTGCTTTATGTAGATACTGACTTCAGTTTTAACCGCTACAACTGCAAATTTTTTCTTTTTAATTCATTTTTTTTTTAGCTTAACCCTTGCAAAGCATCACCTATCTCGATTTCACTTAGCACTTAGGTTAACGACAGAGTGGTTGCTAGAAACGATGCTATGCTATAAAGCTATAATAACTTATAAATCATAAGGAGCGATTTCGTATGGTTTGCTCGAAAAGCGTTAATGTGCGAAAATAGAAGCGAGTTTAAGCTATAAAGCATTGAAGCTCTTTTATTAGCATCTTCTAGCGCTGGTTATAGCACATCTTAATGATTTTCGTCCCTTCCAGCAACCACTCTGCCGTCAACCTTAAATCCATACTTACATGCATACACGCCCTTCCTCCAATTGCATTTCAAAACCAACTATCAGCTACCCGTTATCACTACACTTACTCACGCTGAAATACTCCTTCTATCCTCGCCACAAATCCGCACGCGCACACATTCCCACCCTCAAACTTGCACCTCCACTTTGCTTTCTTTTTGCTCGCTTTTACCACTTTATTGCTACATAGTGCACTACCGCTTTTCAATGCTTGCAGCAAAGCAGTTGCAATAGTACTTAGCGCGCTTGTTGTAATACTTGCAGTTGTTACTGTTGTTGCAATCGCTTTGACTTGTGCTTTGTGTGAAATCTCTCCGCTGTTTGTATGCCCTCGCTAACTGTGGGTACACTACTACTATATTTTACTTAGTTATTATGCATTCACAAGTTTGCCTACACACAGTCATACAAACTTTTGTTTGTGTATGTAAATTTGTGTCACGCACACATAAACACACAAGCGCGGATAGTTCACTAAACCATGCATAAACATATCTAACTACTCATGCGGATATGTCTATTTGCTTGGCTTGCTAGGTTTGTTGGTTGACATGAGCTTGGCCTGAATTTATGCTCTTTTAATCGACGATGACGACAGCGCGCCAGCGGAGAAAACGTCTGCTGAGAATGACGACATTGCTTAAACCACAAGCGCTGAAATATTGATAAACGTCTTCTTTACTTGTAGCATTGATAGCCCTGATTTTTGTTGGCTTTTAATTTGTTTGTTTCGTTTACGAAAGAGGTAGTATGTATGCCAGTTTCTCAATAGGAAATTATCAAACAATTTGAGCCGGTGGAGGCATGGTATCTTAGTGTTAGGATAGGGCTATACCCAAGGAAAGACCTTTCAGTTTTGTATACGGAACATGACTCCGACTCCGTGTATCACGTAAGACATGCATAATTTATGAAGATTATGGAGAAAATTTTCTTTCTATATAGTTCCGATTGGGTGTGAGATCCAGTCCAGTCCGCGATTAAGTCAAATGTAGAACCTTCGCTGGCTACCTTATCAGCGGCCTCATTTCCATTTCCATTGAATATGAACACAAACTGAATCTACTTTGAAGTGACTACTACAGACTCTTTCATCAGCTTCGTCTTTGTTATAAAAGACGCCAGAACCATAATGGTAGCCCGGCTGCTCGAGAAATTGGCGAACGCTTTCTTTGAGTACGAGAAGTCCCTTTGGCACCTTTAAACAATTCACAATCAGGTCCACTTTGGCTTCCGTCAAGGCGCAGGCTGGTTGAAGTCTCAAATTGTACAACACAGAAGTCCTTTTACATACATAGGTCATCTGAGCATTGTAAGCTTCAATTTATCGTCTCATACTCATAAATCTTTGAAGGGAAACCTATGTTTTTTTTTAGAAGTATTAGCGTCTAGAAGTAAAGTCATTTGAGGTCTAAATCTTAACAAGTACATAGTCGTTTAGGAATATCAAAGCATCGTTATATTTATCTTTTTCGTCCCACACACATACATTTTTAAAGAAACGGGGTTTCAGAATCCACTACGCCTCCATGTACGCGGACTAGTTAGGGCTAGAACAACTTTTTTCTAGCGTTCGAGAGCTTTTCTGGAACTTCGTCAATACTACTTTAAGGCTTTCGGCACATACATAATTCGTGAAATCATCTTTTAAGAGCGACCTCCGTTGTTAGCACTCAAAATGACTGCGAGCAAAGCGTTTTGCTGTTAACTGGTAGCTTTCGTTTAATAGCGTGTAGTTTTTATTAAGCTATTTATTAGTAAAAATTCACGTCAATATACTTCAATGCATATTGTTTCGTGCAAAATTTGTGGCATTTTGTTTGTTTTCCGCTGTTTGTGCTGCTACCGTAGCTTCGTGCCATTTTGCATTTTTAGCCTATATATTAACTTGTATGCGACTCTCGTTGTTGTAAGCATATTGTTGTGTTTAATAATTTTTTTGTTTGCTTTTTTTATATTACATTACAAGCGCCTTTTGTTCTATGTATTGTATTTAATTTGGTGTTGTTTTTGTACTTATTATGCTTGTTGCGTATGTTGCTATTTTGTTTTGCCTTTTGTCGCTTTGTGCTATCTGCGGTTGCAATTTTTCCTTCAGTTTTTGCGTTTTTTTTTTGTTATTGTAAATTTTTATTTTGCTTTTCGCTTTTGTTTGCATTGCTGTTGCTAGATAATTTTTTCTTGCACTTTTTTGTAGTTATTTTTTTCAATCTCTTCTGCGACCTTTTTGTTTTCATTCCAGCTGCAAGTCAGATACTTTGTTGTTGCAGGCAAAAAAACAAGAGATAAAGCCGTTTTCAATTTTTTATAGCTGCAATTTTTTCTGCTTCATTTTAAATGCTTGCACACACAAGCACACATGCATATGTAAATGCATTATATAGGCACCGTATATGTGTGTAAGGCTGTGTGTTGTTGCAATTACTAAATCTCTTGGCTACTTTTTTCTGTGGCAGTGGCAAGTGCAGATTTTTATGCGGTTTCAAAGTTTTTGTTCTATTTTCGGCTGCTATTGCGCTTCTTGTTGTTGCTTTGCTTTTGTTGTTGCTGTTGTTTAGCGCTCATCTTGAGCCTGGCTTTGCCCACAGCGACTTTGGACATCGTGCCGCTTGAATTTAGGTTTGGGTTTTCCGTTTTCGTTGTTTATGCTGTTTACACTTATTTCTCCACATTTACAAGGTGTTGTTGTTCTTGTTATTATTTTTAATCTGTATGTAAATATCTTTGTTGTATGCTTTTTATTTTATGTTTTCAACATTTTGCGGTTTACCTTTTGCTTTCATATTTACTTTGATTATTTTACTTCTGTTGCTTTGCTCTCTGCTTCGAGCTTGCGAATTTGATTTGTTATTGGCGTACCTTGGCGTGCTTTGCTGGTTTGCATGTACATATTTATGAACATAGTACGTATGTTCGTAAGTAGGTGAGTCTTTTAAATGCAAATTTACGACAGTATTTTTCTGACTCTTCTGGCTTGTGCCAGTTGTTGCTTTCTGTTTTGATTTCAACAAACTTGGCTGGCTATCTATTGTTGGCGATTGTTGTAATCATTACGTTATTAAATAGTTTATTGTTGTTTTTGTTTTCATGCCAACTGTGCGCTTTTTAACATATTTTCTTAAGCCTCTTTCTGTTTTTGTTATTGTATTCTGTTGTTTGTATACAAACGAAAGTGTGTTTCGTTGTTGCTGTCACGCATTTTGAGTTGGCAAGTGCGGTTAACTATAAGGCGAGGTAAGTTGTGCAGTGAGTGGGGGTATGTACTGGTATGCATGTGTGAGTGCGTTTAATTTCAAGTTGATTGCGTGTCCGGAAATGTTAAAGCTTTTATTTTTTAAGAATTATTTAAATCGCAAAAGTTATCGCTTAAAGCCGCAAGGTTTGTGTCCTCAAACGTGAAAATTTAGGTCTTAAAAAGCGGCAGTAAAATTTTTTTTTCCAATTGTTGTACTAAATTTGTTAAAATTACAGTGGTTTAGTTTGGATACAGAGTGAAATTTTTATGTTTACGTTTATGTGTTAAACTATTTTACAAGAAATACTTTAATAAAATGCATAAAATTGTTGTCATCAGATTTTTGATTAAAAATTTGTTTAAGTTGGAACTTCTGGCACACAATTTTTATCGCCATATATTTGAATATAATTTGTAAGTTTTATGGAATTTATCATCACATTTTTATTTAATTTTTAAAAGAAGACATTTTTGTCGTGATTTAGATGATTTTGGTCTCACATTTTTGTAAAAACGAATTGTTATTGAAATTTTTATTACATACAATTCATGAAATCACTGTTTTAAGTTAACTTACTTTTTGAAGTAATTTGTAATAAATAAAATTTTTGAACACATTTTTTACAATTTTTTTTTAAGTGACAAATTTTTTGAAGTAAAATTTCTTAAAAGAAGATATATTTATTATATAACAAAGTTTTTGTTACCTCATTTTTCAGTACTTTTTTTTCAAAAAAGTGAAATAAAGCAAGGAATCGCATAAGTGAATGAAATTAATTCGTTGTTACACTAAAATCGTAAAGATAGATTTTCGTGAGCGAGCGGAGAGAAATAATTTCAACGGGCCCATGGAAGCTATATCCCTGGAAGTCGTAACAGTAAACCAAAACTTATATATAAACTTAGCTCCCAGATCCTCCACCTGTAGCCCTGTGCAATCGTTTTATATGGTGTATGGATATAAGGCTAATAAAGTGTGACTAACCAATTACTGTATCCCCACCAGAAGGTATATTTCAAACCGACCTGCATTAATTTAGAATTTTTAGTTTTTAGTCATTTTTTTACGTCAGAAAATTATGACGATTTTAAAAAACATATTCAGCATTACATGAGTTTCATTTTCCCCGAACCGGTTCACTTTTCACTTTTGGTTTCCATGGATTTACTATGGGCGGATGAAAAATTTTCGGGTGAATTTTTTCCGACGAAACTCTGTATAAGGCAGATTTTTTTTTTAATTTTCAATTCGCTTCTATAATATTTAACGTAATCACTCAATTTCTATATGAAAATAATTCCGCGAAGACTCGAGTATTTCTAGAAATTCACATTTGTTATCATTTCACCGCCGCTGCTTTGGTCTTATTTTTATTTATGTGCATATTTTTCTGTGACCCACTCAATGGGCGAATGCAATTTACAGTTCATTTGAATATACTATATACATACATATGTACACCCATATGCGCATTGAACATACAAAAAAATTTATAATACAAAAATTTAAAGTATTAAGTAAATTTGTTTGTATGTAAGACAATAAATTTCAAATTTTCCGGGTAGCAAAATGAGGAATTCCCACTAAAATTACAAATTGTGTTATAAATAAATGCACAAATAGCCAAGACAAATTTATATTCATACGAGTACTGTATGCTCGTTTGTATTTTTCATATGTACGATGCAGGCATATGTATGCGCGCGTGAGCATCTAACTAAATGTTTTTGAATAATTCTTAGAATATGAACAGCAGCAAATGATGTTATAAATTTAATAAATGGCAAAGAAAATAGCAAAAAAAAAACATTTTGAAAATGTGTAAATAAATTAGATTGGAAAATAAATTGAGTACAAAAACTGCACAAGTAATTAACGAAACCAAGCAGATAAGGAATGCATATGTAAGTATGGATGTAAGTATGTATGGACGAGCACACATAAGTACATACATATGTTTGTATGTACATATGTATTTATAGTGTCGTTTATTTATGCAAAAGTTGAATAGCAAAACGGCATGGCGACAGGGTCTAAGTCACTGTAAAAAGTTTTAAGCGCAAAGCGATTATATATTTGTATTATTTATAACAAACAATCGTATCTTTATACAAATCGCAAATCAATGCCTTGTCGCGTCAGCTAGCCATTGTATCTACATAATTGTCGCATAGCTGAACAGCTTAAATGGTTAAAGAGAAGCAACAGAAAAACAAAAGAAAAAGCAAAATGAAGGTGCAGCGCAAATGGCGAAAAATTAAGACTGGATGACATAAAATGTAAAAAAAAAAGTTGCACAAAAACCGACCCGCTAAGGAGACCAAATTTCACGCACATTAAGGCAGTTGCATAGATACGCTTTGCACAATCGTAGCTAAAATGAAAAAAATTAAAAAAAAATTTACAATTCAGCTAAGAAACTGTTAAACCAGCAAGACAAACAAAAACGAACAAAAAATCGAAGAAGGCACGAAAATTTTCAGGCGCACGGAAGAATTCGAAAAAAGGAAATTGAAAAAAAGGGAAAAGGAAACTCGAAAAGAGGACAAAATCATACAAATCAACCAAATGAGAGCGTCCCGAAAAACTTTCATATGCTACGACTGTACAATTAATTTTAGCAGAATGAAACGATTCACTCGATTCAATTCAAACACCATACATACATATGTATGGACATATTTATGGAAAAATGTACTTGCAACCGTGTTAGTTGGTACACTCGCACGCACGTATCGGCAACCGTTGATATTTTCTCATTTTGTATTTTATTATTATTTAGTTGACTTGTGCGCGCGAGTTGTTAATTGTCGCACGGCGTAAACTGCAACAACAACAACAAAAGCATAACATTGCACAGCAGCCAGTGAGCGCGCACACACAAATGGGGAAAAACGTACAACGCGGCAACTCAGCGCGCGCTGGCAAGGTAGACCAAGCAGGCGCTCGAGCTCGGCTAAGCGGACTCAGCAGAGTTGATATTCTGTTCAGCAAGGCAGATAGACAGACAACGGGCGATTCATTCAGCCAAACAGCCAGTTAGGCAGTCAGCGCGGCGTATATCCGCATTTACAATTCATTTATATGTTTGCCCGCTTGTATCTGCTATGTTGTTTGCTGCTGTAATTTTCGTTTTCGTTTTTCCAATTGTGTGATTGTGCACACTTTCGTATGCTGATAAATACAACGATGAATAAGTCATCAGCGTTGTGTGACGTGGGGTGTGCTGGCTGGCGTTCGTGCAGAAGGAGGAGGCGCGCGTCAGCTCTTGGGGTGTTAAATAGAGACGAGGTAGTTTTATTGGGAAAAATGCGTATTCATGTCCGTGGCCCATTGGGCTATGCGTGCCTTCGAGAAAATAAACGCCCGTAATTCGATAGAGAAAAAGAGCTTTTACAAGTACAAAGCGGCGGCGGACAGTAGCGCACAGTAGAGATAATTGTTTTTCATAATAAAAATTGGCAAAAATATGGATTATGTTGTAGTAAAGAATGGGGAGGCGGGTTTAAGGAGGAAGTGCAAGTAATTTCGAGGTTGAAAAATTACTTGCCTCAATCGTTGCTGGAAGTGGGTATTTAAAAATGAGAGAAGCACCAAATTTTTTTAGTCTTTTGCATTTCATTGGGTGTTCTATTGGAGGAAGTGTTAATGCTTGTGTTTTGTTATTAAATAATTTGGTATTTGAACTTAAGTGTTTTAATAAAAATACAAATGACTCGAAATGGATTTCGTTGCAACCTAGAGGGTTCAGACAAAGAGCCCAGTTTTTCCAAGACTTGTTTCAATAGGTATTTACATAAAAATTACTTTTACAAAGGTATGTCATTTGGGAAATTCTAAATCATTTTTAGTTAAGTAATTTGATTTGCAAGGATGAATATCATGTTCTTTTGACAAAATGTCACCAGAGGCATTCTCGATTACTGCGAACCGTGTGAAACAAACTGATAGGGCTTATTTCCGGATTCCAAAATTATTCCGGGAGTGGAGTAAACTCCATCGATGCAGCAAGCATCCAAGCTGGTTTAGCCGTTACGAGTGTGATAAGCCGCACATAAGAGAGTTGACCAGCTTGTTATGAGCCAAGCATAAGAGCGTTTTGTAAGGCGTTAAGCATAGGAGCATTAACCCTTTCGTGATGTGCCAGGTACTAATTTTTGTATAAGATGCAAAACTATTATATTTAATCCATAAGGATATGCTTTTAAAAACAGTATAAGTTTACAAAATATTTTTACTTAGTGTAGGTAACAGCTGGTTCAATAGCCAATTCAATCCGACGGCCATATTTCACTCCCTTTTCCACTTCAAACTCAACAATATGACATGCCTGATCTCTATTTGCAGAATTTTAACATGAAGTTTGGCTCGTTCTTTGGTCCACAAATAAAAAGCGATAATTTTAATTGTCGTAAACTATATGTGGCTGATATTTCGACGGTCACCAACTACGATATTTTGTTTTATTTTTCACTTTGTTAATTTTATCGAATTTCACTTAATTTTATTTATTTCGTTGTTAAAATTTTAATATGAATATTTCATTCAGTAAATTCGATTTCATATCTATTTTTCATTTATGTACCTATCTTCTCTTCATTTTGGTACCTATTTGCTTCTATTTCATAGTTTATAAAATTATGATTGGTCATCTTACATTTTTCAACTTCTAAATCACTTGATTCATTCACTTAATCACTTTTTGCTTTGTAGTAAAGCTACTCGTAGCAGTTGCCACCACTTAACAAACTTTTCCATCGTTAAGTCATCCCTCTCATAAACTTGAAATCCTATATACAAACTAAATAATCTACATACCTATACATACATATTTGTGTATGAGTACTCACCTCGGTAAATTCGCTAGATAGCGTGACTGTTTCTCCCGTCGCAGCTCATCGGTTAGCCGGCAATAGGTGTTATTAATGCAAACACTGCGACGCAGATTCATCTCCGAATCCTTGATGCGCTCCAACTTGTGTGCACACAATTGCAATATGCGTTTACGTTCTTCACGTTGACGCAACTTTGGCGATATCATTGGTACACGCGAACGATGATGATGATAGCCGATGGGCGGTGAGGAACGTGGCGGGCCAAACATATCGGAATCGTCTTCGCAACCATTCACTGTTGTTGTTGTGGGCAAGGTCATTTTGTTTGTTTTTTGGTTTTTGTAATTGTTGCTGATGTTACTTTTACAGCGTTGCGTTGCGTTGCAATACCTTTTCGCTTTGATTGCTTGCGGGTAGGTTAACGTACTACAACAAGTGTTGTTGTCTCACCTTCGTCGNGTTACTTTTACAGCGTTGCGTTGCGTTGCAATACCTTTTCGCTTTGATTGTTTGCGGGTAGGTTAACGTACCTACAACAAGTGTTGTTGTCTCACCTTCGTCTGTTTTTTATTGCTCTGTTGTTTTAGCGTTTTTATTGCGTCCACACTTCTTTACCTGCTTTGACTTTTAATTGAATTTCTCGCAGAAAATATTCCGCTTTGCTGCTACTAATGTCTGCTGCTTCTGTTGGTGCTCGCTTGCAGTGGCCGTTAAGTTTGTCGAGTCTGCAGTGGCGACTTTATTGTTGCGAAACTTGGCGTGTGGTAATTTGCCGCTATAGTGAGTTCACCCTATCGAGTGGTCTTAAAACTTTTTTTAGGTAATTTTTGGCCAGTGCTAGTTTGATGTGTGTGTGTACATAATAGGAGCACGAGCACTTCTCAACTGACTTTTGTAAGAATCCGACAAGTTTTGCAGCAATTTCTATGCTACTTTTTCGTTTTTTGAACTTGTATCAGTTTTGAAAACTTTTATTTTACAAAATATCTTAACTTCTTACACTTTTAAGCGGTTATTGTTGCCGCTGCTGCTGCCTTTTTGTGTGTTCCTTTTTAATTTTTTAATTTTATTAAACTTAAGAGCAGCACAACAATTTTGTTCAGAGCTATTTAAGAGCACTCACTGCAAAACTTGTTCCACCACCTTGTCTGTCTGGCTGTGCGCGCGTATGTGTGGCTGCTGCTGTAACTTTTTTGTTATTTTTTCTTTGCTGCTTTGAAATTTCCACTACAGTTGAAATATGTTGTTAGTTGGCTGACGCCGCCGCCACTGTTGCTTCTTCTTCTACTCTTGTTTGTTGCAAGGCAAACCACAATTTATTTCCACTTAATTATTTTGTGTATGGTTTCTTTGCTTTTTGTGTGTTGACTGTCTTTTATTGCTGTTGCTACTCCTTCTGCTGTCGTTGTTCATTGCTGTGTTTTGATTTTCTTTGCCTTTATTATCCTCTGCATAAACTTTTGACTCTGAATTTATGCGAACTTTGGTTTAATCCACTTAAAAATTTTTCAGTTGTCACTTTCACACATTTCGCACTTCGATTGCAATAAAATTCTTTGTAAATGCTTTGTTGTAAGTTGCTTCAAAATTTATTTTTTAATGAAATTTACACATGTGTTTCATAAAACAAATTGCTGTTTATTGCACCTTGTTAAAAATGTTTTATAATTGCTAATTTTTTAATAATTCGTCCTTTCTTTAGAATTGTGTTTTATTAATTTGCTTTCATAAAATCATTTAAGTCGTTGAAAATTTCAAAATAATCCACGGCCTTTTGAATTTTCACGCCTTTATTATTTTATGTCTTGCAAATGTTTGATTTATTTAAAATTTAATTGATTTGTTAATATGAAAAAATTTTTATTGTAAATTGAATCTCTTTTAATTGCTGTTAATATGTGCCCATTCATTTCACACAAACAATTGCACCGAATTTCTAAACATAGTCACACGAAATAATTAAAAAGTTCTGCACAAATCACTAAAGCGTATCAGCTACCAATTTCTCATGCGATTTTTATTTGT
>NW_016158974.1:68268-101723 GCF_001687245.7 Rhagoletis zephyria | reverse complement strand
TTTTTCTTTTTATAGTACAAAAAATAAAGTGAACAAGCACAAAAGCTGAGCAAGCTATTACAACATTTGATAAATATTTTAGCAACGAAATATACACTCCGGCATAAATTATTTATATAAGCGCAGAAAAAATCTTTAAAATTTCGACACAATAATATACGGACGAATAGTAGCTATCAGTCTATAATTCAGCATCTTCAATCACGGAATCACTATCACTTATTTGTGTCCGATATTCCGGATAGTAAAGTGCTATCATGTTTAGATATGTTTTGAACATGCAAGGGCAACCTGTGAATTCCGGTATCGCCTGGTACTCACGGCAGTCATCGAATTCAGAACGACCTGTGAAATATTTAATTGTGAAATATATAAATAAAACGGGCACTCCAAATAAACAGGTAAGAAGGTCTTAAGTTATAAAAAAAATTTATAATTTCTATGAAGTTAATTTTAAGGGCCGTTAACTTAGCATTCTCATAGTATAATAAATCATTAGTTAAACTTAACTACAAAAAATTCCATAGAAATTTATGTGGTTAAGTTCAACTAATGATTTAACTATACTTTAAAATAGATAAGTTAACGGCTCTAAGTTTATATAAAAACTTATAAGGAAAAATTGTCTTAGCCTACTTTGAAGAATCCATAAATCAAAAAGTCTTGTTGATTACTAAAAAGTTTCTTCAAATAATGGTTTCAAACCTGTTATCATCGAAGTAATCCAAAAGAAAGTTGATACTTGGGAACTGGATAGCTCGAAGTCTACCCTGCTATTACATTATATAAGAGATCTTTGTCTGTAAATAGTAGTTGGTCCTATAACGTGGAATGAAATGGGGCGCAATTTCAACATCAAACTCGCTGTTGATAGAGAGAGAGCAGTGCGACGGCCATGCGATTGTGAGTTTTCGTTAATATGAAAATCCCATAAGATAGGTCGTGTCAGCTGACACGGTCTACGATTTTACGTCGATAGCTGATTGAACTTTTGGAGCGCATCAGCTGACACGATCTCTATCTCTTTATCAACAGTGAATTGGCTACGTTTATACGCACCTCTTACAAAAAAGAAAAAATAAAATGGTCTAAATTTCTTCCACGGGTCTCTCAGTGTGTCTAAACAAATACATATGTACGTGTGTAACTCTTCTTGGACAATAGCACAACTTCCTAATTAACAAAAACTACTGCTCGTATCAAATTAAATTTGCACTATAAAAAAAAAAAATCTGATTTTCAATGCTTTTTAAAATAACTCGGCCCTAGCGCTATCTACCAGGTTAATCGTTATAAAAAAAAATTGTTTCGATATATGTGGCTCACGCGCATACCTGTGCATATATGTACATACAGTTGTGTTCAAAAAAATAGCAGTGCGACGGCGCAGAATGATAAAAGCTACTTTTTGACATGTTCTGCTTTACAACTTGAGGAATTTCCCTATATTTCCCACCAAAAACCAGCTGTTCAAAAAAATAGTAGTGCTTAACTTGAGAAGCTCTTACATTTTAGGCAAATAAAAATGTCCCCACAATTAGATGTTTTTAAGTTATTAGACTTGTTTCAATGTAAAATTACAAAAAATACGTAGATAAGGAAATCAAGACAAAATGTACAAAAAAAAACTCACATGTATGAGGTATGAATACAACGTTCAAAAGGGTTTAATGAATTAGTCCACTTAAGGTTATCGCGTCTTAGTATTAACTAATAACTTCAAATTGGATATGTCTTCTTACCAGGGTGTCCAGATTGTTAAAAAAAAGCGCAATTTCTGAAAAAAATCGCCAATTATTTTTTTAAATAAAATTCATGAAATCGATTTAACAAATCTTTTATTTTAAAAATGAGATCTTGCTATAATATAGTTTTTAAAACCAAAAACGAAAATAATACCTTCAGAGGGTAATAATAAATAACACAAATCACTTATATAATAGTGATAAACAAACAATTTTCTTTAAAAATACGCATACTTTTTAAAAATATTTGTTTCAACAGATTTTGCAATATGACTGCGTAATTATTAAATTTATTATAACTCATATTAATTGATTAATCGCACAATCCGCTTTTAAGAGCTCGGCGCTAAAAAGACAAAAAAAAAAATTCCTTCAAAATCACCTATAGTGTCTGAATGATATACATTTCTGTTGTTGTCATATATTGAGCTATTCAACCTTGATAACATAAAGTTTGATATTGGAAACGTTTTGCAGCGGAAACTATTAGCTTTCATATAACACTTTATTCGAACTATTTTATGGCCTTTAAGGCTTTCCAACCTCATCCTATTTCGAATCTTAGTTTTTGTTGAGTTCATTACGGGAAAAACGCGCTCAACAAAGCATGTGCGTGCGACAAGGATAATAATATGAATTTACTTATGTTTCCAAACATTTTATTGCCTGTTGCGGTTTTCACTCCGTAAGTAATTATCCAATATTCTTCAGAGTCGGATGGAATGGTTCGGAGAGAAGCTATTCCATGCGAAAGTTAATAGATTTAAATATTCAGTTTCCGCTGCTTTTCTTTCTTTCAAAGTCAAATATTGAATTGGCAGGTCCCTGAAACTCGCCCTCTTGTGATTCACACACTTTTCTGGTGACAAAATCAAAGCTTTTTTTTAAAAGTTTTGAATTGACTAGGTAATCGTTTCAAAAGTTCTTCGATTAGGGCGATTATACGTTTTTGACAGTCTTTTAATATTCTTTTTAAGCCAAGTTTATTACGCAGTTCATTAGCCTCTTCTGTAGAATTATCGTGGAAAACTAAGTTTTGTATATTTTTATAAATTGGCGCGAAATCGCCAAATCTGGACACTCTGCTTCTTACAGTCGCTATGATCAACGTCAATTATGGATAAACACGTGTACTACATGAATGTTGGAAAATAACAACAAAAAATGCGCTTAATAGATTAACGATGCAAGAAATACCAGTTAACTACGCAAAAAGTTATTTGCGTCCAAATATGATCGGTATAAGGCAAAGAGGAATTCCATATGCGAGCTCTAAAAGGAAAGAAAGTCTGCGGGGAAAGGTTAAAAGATTCATGGCAGCTACAAATCTATTAACAAAAACAACAAGCTAACAAATTCTGAAAGAGAAATGGGTTAAAATCAGTATTAGACGCTATCAGGACCTTAGCCGCCCTCTGAAACAACGTAATTTATCCAAATTAGACTAAAAAAGTTTTTAAATAAAAGATACCAGACACAAATAAACAAATAAACAAACAAAGTACAAAACATTAGCTATATGTCTACTTTTAACTTCGTTAAGGTAACCACTACTATTATTTTGAACAGCACTATTGTTTGGTTTAAGCCCTAGTATATGTGACCTGGTCTACGAAAAGGGAGCTTACGTGCGAAAACTAGTTTTCTGTGAAAAAGCTGTTAAAAGTAAGCAACTCGTTTCGTCAGTTTCTCATTATCTCGTTAATTGTTCTCCGCGCCGGACGTCCAGTAAGTGTTGTTGTTGGTCGGAATATTATTATAGTTCATCGTGTAAGTTGCTAGTGTGGAAGATTTAAAAAAGTAACACTGAAGAAGTGACGTTTACTGTTTCTTTCTCTACATTTTTAGTACACTTCTAAGCAAGTTAGGATTTTCTGCTTTTCACCACGTGAAAAAGCATCTCATCTTCCATCCGAATCAACCAAAAAGTGAAAATTGATTTTTTGACACCTAAGCCCCCTTTCCGTAGACCAGGTCACATATAAAAAAACATGAATATATGAAACATTAAATATTCTGGCCGCTGTGGTGTAGCGGTAAACAGTGCGCGCTTCCACTCCGCAGGTCCTGAGTTCAAGCCCTGGTCAAAGCAACGTCGCAAAAAATATTACAAACAGCGGTCGCCGTTGGCAGGCAATGGAAAACCTCCGAGTGTATTTCTGCAATGAAAAACTGCTTCTCATAAAAATACAATCGCCGTTCGGAGTTGGCGTAAAACTGTAGGTCCCTCCCCTTTTTGTGACAACATAAGGGCGCACGCCACAAATCGGAGGAGAAGCTCGGCCAAACACTAACATATGTGTAAGCGCCAACCTATTTTTATTATTATCTATCATCTACTTTTTTTTACATTGTATATGCATCCTTTATGTGTAACACTTGAGTTCCTTGTTTGATAGGAATGATCCAGCGGCTCTACTATTTTTTTGAACACAGCTGTATGAATACGGTCTACCAGAACAAAAAACGTTCGCCGTATGCCCCTCAGTCTGAAGTATTTTTACTAGGCAGTTTTTGTTTTTTTGCTGAACGTAGGGGTCGGCATTTAAAGCTGAATCTTAAAGTATGATATATAGATTTTCTTGTCTACAAGGGAAATTTTTTATTCCTAAAATTCATTTACATCAAATCAAGTACTCCTTTCCGGTCAAGGTGTATTAAACAAGGTGTGATATACAACTCGGTGTGGCTCTCTTTTAAGTTAAAATATATATTTCATATATATATATTTTTTTTTCAATTTGACTTTACAGGATGTTCTTATGAGAGCAATGTCAAATTCAATCACACTTTGTAAAATACATCTTGGTTCCAGTACTCTCGCACCAGATCTCAGTGCCCATCACCCTAATAAACTAAAGATCTTCAAAAATCTTTAAACTTTTTCTAATAAAGTATTTTGAATATTCGAGTGGAACAATTCTAAAAATATTTTTTTATTGTCGAATGTGCCACCGAAAAATTTAAAAAGTTAACCCTCGGTTTGGACAAAAAAAAACTTTCGAAATTGGGATGTTCGGAAAAATTTTTCTGTTTGCATGTTAAGTGGTATGGTCTTCGCTACCTAACGCATTTGCCTTTTGCTAAAATATTTACTTTAGTGTAGTTAAAATGTGTTTCAATTTTGACCCAAATAAGACAATAACAATATATCGACCTCAGCGCCATCTACCGCGCACCACTATAGCCCTATACCCATCATGGCGTTTACTTATAAAAATTCTCACCTCGTGGTGTGCATTCGTGCATAGACTCTTCAGCTTCATTTTGAAAACTTATTTCTATAAAATAAAAAAAAGCAATTCTTTACCGACTCAAATTGAAATATAAAATCAAAAGAGTCACCTTCTTCACGCTCATCGCAACAGGGATCGCGAACCGCGTCTTGCCGTGAGCTCTGTTCCACGAATTGAGCACGTGATTGCGGTTCGTACTGCAGAATTTCTTGTGCGCATCTGGCTTCCTCCTCCGGCATTTCTTGATGGGGCTGCAAATTGGTATTAAATCGTGGCGGTCGCCTATCTGCAGCATTTTGATATTTCGTTGATTTCAAACTTGATTGCGACTCATCTTGCCAAGATGTCACAGTGCAATCACTCATCGGTTGACCAGGAACAAATTTCTTATCTTGCTGCCACGGTAAATAGAAATTCTTGTGGTCTGCGCCTTTTGAATACACTTTTTGTTGTTGCTGTCTTGGTTCTTGTGCGACGATGATTTGCGTTTGCTCAGAATCGCTAAATTGATCGTTACTAAAATTTGCTTTCCCCTTGTATTCTTCATCCCCTTCGTCACATATAAACTTATTATTATTGTTTTGTGGACTTTCGGAATCGCAAGCCAATTTAAAATCCTGACAGGGGGAAGCGCATGCGCTAGGAAAGTGCGGCGGTGAAGTCTTAGCTTCATCTACTGATGCCTGCCTGCAGTGTTTGGGTANGAAACTTATTATTGTTTTGTGGACTTTCGGAATCGCAAGCCAATTTAAAATCCTGACAGGGGGAAGCGCTAGGAAAGCGCGACGGTGAAGTCTTAGCTTCATCTACTGATGCCTGCCTGCAGTGTTTGGGTAGGGGTACATATTGTGGTGCACAACGATCATCTTGGTTTTCTATAATCGTTGCAGAGTATTGTGTGCCAGTCGAACGCAGATATAAACAACTTTTCGATTTTTGTTGCTGGGAGGAGGGTATATAATATCCCGTCGCAGATTCTGGCTGCAGCGCCACAGCTAAATGAGAGTTGGCGGCTAATTGTCGAACCGGCGAATGAGTGTACTGGTCGCCCAACTTTTCGTATGGTATTTCGCTACCGCTTCGATGAGGAGATAAACATCTGCATGGCGATGATGGTGGAGAAACATTCTGCGGGGAGCATTGTCGGGATTTGCACATGTAAACATCTCCAGCATTTTGGCCGCAATACACACGTGGACTTGTCTTTTTAGGGCAGTGACTTGTAGAAGGTAGACAAGCAGATCCATAATCTGTTTCTCGCGGTCTCATGTATATTGTTGGTGATTCAAGACTGGGAAATGGACTCAGTACTTGAGATCTATCCGGCGCAGCTGCTCCTTTCTTCCTTCCAGAGCCGTATTGTTCGTCAAATGCGCCACTTTTGTCAATGCGTCCTCCACCTTTATCAGTCGTACTATCTGTCGTTGGTTTACTAGATGTATCGGGTGCTCCATTTACCCTTGCTCCTGGCTCTGTGTGGTCCTCTATTTGCCGTAATTTGTCAGTACCTCGGTACCTACCACTTCGTGTGCTTTTACCACTGTCATCCAGATCTTCAATTTTGATTTCTGGAACCTCCATAGCAGTTGGAAATTTCTGACCGCTGTCAGGAATTTCACGGGGGGATTCTGTTTCCTTACCCGTGCGATTAACTGTTTTAGAAATACGTGGAGCCACATACGTTTCGGTTTTCTCGCCCTTCCGCGGACGATAGATTATTGATGCTGTTTCTGTTGCATCGTTTTCTTCTTCAAACAATTTTGAATCAGGTCCATATGCTTCACGTTTCCCCCGTTTTCCACTGTGGATAGAGTCTGACTGTTCCATTATACCCGGAGTAGCTTTACTCTCTGATTTTAAACTGTCCGTGGGTGGTAAGGCGCCCATTGGTAGACTATCCGCTTCATTTATCTTGCCCGTTCTTAACTTACNCAGGAGGGTATATAATATCCCGTCGCAGATTCTGGCTGCAGCGCCACAGCTAAATGAGAGGTGGCGGCTAATTGTCGAACCGGCGAATGAGTGTACTGGTCGCCCAACTTTTCGTATGGTATTTCGCTACCGCTTCGATGAGGAGATAAACATCTGCATGGCGATGATGGTGGAGAAACATTCTGCGGGGAGCATTGTCGGGATTTGCACATGTAAACATCTCCAGCATTTTGGCCGCAATACACACGTGGACTTGTCTTTTTAGGGCAGTGACTTGTAGAAGGTAGACAAGCAGATCCATAATCTGTTTCTCGCGGTCTCATGTATATTGTTGGTGATTCAAGACTGGGAAATGGACTCAGTACTTGAGATCTATCCGGCGCAGCTGCTCCTTTCTTCCTTCCAGAGCCGTATTGTTCGTCAAATGCGCCACTTTTGTGAATGCGTCCTCCACCTTTATCAGTCGTACTATCTGTCGTTGGTTTACTAGATGTATCGGGTGCTCCATTTACCCTTGCTCCTGGCTCTGTGTGGTCCTCTATTTGCCGTAATTTGTCAGTACCTCGGTACCTACCACTTCGTGTGCTTTTACCACTGTCATCCAGATCTTCAATTTTGATTTCTGGAACCTCCATAGCAGTTGGAAATTTCTGACCGCTGTCAGGAATTTCACGGGGGGATTCTGTTTCCTTACCCGTGCGATTAACTGTTTTAGAAATACGTGGAGCCACATACGTTTCGGTTTTCTCGCCCTTCCGCGGACGATAGATTATTGATGCTGTTTCTGTTGCATCGTTTTCTTCTTCAAACAATTTTGAATCAGGTCCATATGCTTCACGTTTCCCCCGTTTTCCACTGTGGATAGAGTCTGACTGTTCCATTATACCCGGAGTAGCTTTACTCTCTGATTTTAAACTGTCCGTGGGTGGTAAGGCGCCCATTGGTAGACTATCCGCTTCATTTATCTTGCCCGTTCTTAACTTACTGTCAAGTCCATAGTCACGAGCTGAATGTAGCTTCCCACCTGGGGTAGATATAACACTATGATCACGACCATGCATTCGATCCGGTTTACACTGGAAATCAGGCGCAGAACGAGATGTATTGTCTAGGGAAAACCCGTTACCAGCAGCGGGTTGAACTTTACTTTCGTGCACTTTATTCGCCGGACCATCGGGTTCATACTTTTTATACGCATTTTGTTGGCTGTCGAGTATATCGCCGCGTGGTGTTCGACGTTCGTAGTCTCTATGGGAAGAACTATCATCATCACCAAATGCATAGGACCTATCCATTTCATACAGCCTGGGTTTCTCTGTAAGTCCGTATGCAGTAAATGAGTCGGACTTCGTACTATTAGTGTAACCGCTTCCAGTTCTAGGCTGACCACCGGGGCCGACGCTGACTGGTCTTTCTCTTAGATCCGTATTTCGTGATCGTAGTGAATCCGGTTTCATGCCATTAGTATAATCTCTTTGAGTTCTAAGCAGCGGATCTTGTCCGGTAACACTGCCTGGCCGGCCTCTTGTATCCGCTCCTCGTAATCTGTGCGAGATTTCACTGTCACGTTTTGAACGTTGTCCACGGTTTGGACTTGGGATTGGAGGAATATCACGAACTGTATCTTTTGGTACAGGCATTATGTCATAACTCCGATTCTGTGGTATGTGAATAAGTTCCCTATAGCCTCCAACATGTAGGGTGCCTATAGGTTGCGTGGCGGAGATGTCTTCCTCGTCTATCCAGGCATCACCCACGCGATAGTTGTCATAAACCTCTGTTATAGTGGGAACATCCACATGCCAATCATCTCCCAAACGAGGACGGTCCTCCGTTTGTCTTAGACGTTCATCCCACGATTTCTCGTCATCGTATTTGCTATTACCACCTCGGTCTTTACTCCTTTGCTGTTTCTTCTTTCGGTCTTCATCAGAGTTGCCTTCACTCTCCCCTTGCCTACAAGGCTTATATGCCGTAATCGTCATTTTCTTCATGGAACGTTTTGTTTCTCGCGAATATTCCCGAGTAGAAGCTTGCACCTCATACGGCATGTGCTCCTCCCCGGACTCCAATGAGTTTTGGTGTCGCCTTTCTTTTGTGAACGTTATTTGGAGTAACTTCTCATTGCTCTTCGTTTGGCGTGCCTTTTCCGAGGAGTCAGCGCTACCATGAGATTTATGCTCATGCGCCTGCCGCATGGCCTTATCCGGAGAAGACCCTTGGTAGAAACTTCGCTGCTTACTTATTTCAACGTCATTCTTTTTTCGTCGAGATTTGCTATGTGTACGGCCATGCCTCTCAATATCGACGAATGTGCGGCCATCCGTAGGTACGTCCACAGTCAAACGTTCCTTGTTGCTTGAATGCCTTGCATTATGTTGTTTAGTTGGTGAGCGCTTTCTGGGCGATGCGCCAGTGGGGTGATAAAACTCATTCGTATTTAGATCGCTCGGTTGTCGTCCATAGATCACTTCTTTCTTGGGCTTTGCTGGCTTACTTTCACTATATGTCGGACAAGGTGGCAAGTAGGTTACACATGGCTGACATGGCTGATACGGTACACAGGGTATGCAGGGTGCATTCGTAATCGGCACTACACAATTGTTCTGCTTGGGGTAGTCATAACGATACTCATCACGGCAGTACTTATACTCGCTGCATGGCGTCACGCCCTTCTCAACATAGGTGTTTTTGTTGCACAGCGTGCCATTGTATTTATCGACGCAGTTGTAGTGTTCACAAACTTTCTGACAACTGCTCTCATTTTGATTGAAACCCCCAGCGCACCGACAGTTTTGAAAATGGTACACTTTCATTGCTTTCTGACCATCACCCGTGCCTCCATAGTCAAAAGCATAGCAATTGGGCGGCGCTGGATCGAGCAGCCCTTTTGTTGCCTTTAAATTGGCCAGATTGGTGGCCGAGTAGTTTATGGCTGTATCAAGTTTTGCCTTGATATTTTGAAAATTCTCACAATCAATGCCGCTACGTCGTGTATCCTTTTGCAAACCGATTGTGCGCATGCGCGGCCGACACGAAGTTTGTTCGTCACGCGCGTAGCGTGGTGAGGTGCATACAAATTTATGCTGACTCGAAAACTTTTCGATCGTAAACTCGATATTATCGGCAATTGTATTGAATTGATCTAAGCTTAGTTTTGGCAATGCCTCATCCACACGAATATCGTTTTGTATGGCAGCGTTGCGCATCAATGGATACGGACGCGGTCTAAACATTAGTTTGTCACGTTCACGTTTCAGCTTAGCAATTTCATTATCGATTTCGTGTGCCAAACGCTTCAACTGTACCGATGTACGATTGACTGCCCGCTCCAGATGCGATCTATCGCGACAAGTGCTTACCACTGCGGCACTTTTCGGCGAGTTTCTGATAGTTTCGGTGGTATTGCGACCCGATTCGGCTGCCGGCGGCTGTGCTGTTGGTGTTGCACTGCGTTGCGGTTGCTGTTTATGATTTTTTTGCACCTCCTTCACATTCGGACGTGCAAAGCGTTCACGTAATATGGTCTTTCTGCGTTTTATATAACCGTTGTGATTACGTTCGGTTGTAAAGCTCTCCTTGCGTTCAAGTTCAATGCTGTCCCCTGCGCGAGAATGTATTTAGGTACATACATATGTGGGGAAACAGGAAATAGATTTATGTATATGTACGTATACATATATGTACGAATCGCATTCTGCTTACCCCTAACTTTAAGATCCTGATACCGCAATCCCATTAACTTATTTAATACACTTATTTTTTCTTATTTTTTCCTTTGATTCCCCAGAAATTTTAACAAATAAATTCTAAATAATACAAAATTTCGGCGATTTTCACCAATTGACTGCTTCTATAAAAAATATAACTCAAAAACAATGTTTCACTCAAATTTTGGTTAAAACCGAAATGTCAGAAGACAGATATGCAATCGAATTTATGGAAAATGGGTGATGCCAGGTGTTTTATAAGAATGATTGAGGAAAAAAGCGGTAGGCGATTTCAAAATTTATTTACACCGATTAGGCGGGAGACCGCTTATAGTTTATTTACGTTGATGAAAGCATGATATCTCTTTTTAAAGCGGCGTAATAGCAAAAGTCGTTTCCTCGTCTTTTCACAACTGCGGCAATGGCTGTGATAATCCCGATTATGTGACGAAGGAGCTGCCCCAAGCTGATGAGGTGCGCTAAATGGATCCTTATCCACCACCTTAAGATACTTTTCCATTTAAATTTTACGCTAGCAGTGAAAAAATCCGGTGATGTAGTGTTCCCAGGCACTTTAACCAAAACTGATTCAAGAGTATTCCAGTTACGCTATACATTTAAAGGTCTCGATAGCTCGACAAGTCTCTTAGTGTCCTTACATTGCTTCGTTTTCGTTGAACGCTTACGAAAGTCCTATGTAGATACCTTACTTAGCTTTCTGCCCGTGGACCGTTTTGAGAAATTTCAGGCATGCGTAAGATTAAACGTCTTATTAAAATAGAAAGACACTATATTCGGTCACACCAATATTCCTAACTAATTACCTCAACATTTTTTGGTCCCTAGACTACACTACAATGTCTGTTAATCTAGGGACGATTAGCTAAACGATGCAGTCTTCAGCCTACAAGAAAGCTCTACAGTCACATACACGGCTGGTTTCAAGCTAAATTTAGGAGGCGGAATACACTCGAAAAACCTGTGAAAATCACGCCACAGGCCTGGGATGTGGATGGCTGTCATATCCACGTCCCCGGCCTATATATATAGTAGGCATTTATAATCGTTAATTTTTAATAAAATTCACAAACCAATTAAAAACTTGTTAATTGTTAATCTCCACAATTACAATTAACCAATTGTTATTTGTAGTGCTAGCAGTAGTGTCCTTACAATAAAAATTTGACCAACACTGGCTGTGTGGCTTGGCGCGCCATTTTGCTGAAATCAAAAATCCTCCAAATCCGTGTCTTCGATTTACGGCAACGAAACGGTTATATTTCACCTGTAGCGCTCGCCGCTGACCGCTGAAATGGCGTTTCCAGTAGCATTTCCAAAGAAAAATCGGCCAATTATGCCACCAAAATCTGCACTAAACAGTCACTCTCTCTCGAATATCACGTCCAGGTTTTCCGCATTCCACATGTTGCATTTTGGCTTGTTAAAAAAAAAAAATAATAATAATAGAAAAACCCACTGTATGGACCACCCTGTATTTCCCGGTCTGAGCAAAGTTTTTGAAAGATTTTATAACACGATCACAAATATAGGTTTTTTTAAACACGTTTTACGGTAGCGTTTTATTGAGTCCAGAGTTCAGTTAAGGGATTCTAAAAAAATACGATACATTTACAAATATAAAATAATTCACAGTTAATACATACAATAGAATGCAGCTCACATAGTTACATAATATAAATATATAATTCTTGTTGCAAATACATATGCACTGTTTTGTTGTTTTATGCTTAACATCTGCCCACTTTATTGACATACCTACATACATTCATATAACTTGTTACAAGCGTGCAACATTATACCATCGTGGTAAATAGTTTATGTGCAATGTGATGTGTACTATTTTTTATTCAACTATGTCCCTTCTTTATTTATTTTCTTCACAATTACTAATTATCATTACAAACTTAGATTAAAGCTTTATTATGCTCTTATTAGCATTATGCTTGCGTTGTCGATTATAACTACGTACATACATGCGATTAACACTGTACTACATCATTGAAGGTCAAAAGAGAACTTTTAGAAATAAAAATCCCCGGCTAATCCGGCCGACTTTGGACTAAGACCTGCAACTTTTCGTTTAGTTACAGCATCCTCGAACATCTCTTCGGACTATGATTGAACGAAAGTGTGCCCGCCAACTGGAATTTCAGAAGGACCACTCTGCCATATCCGCCAACCACCGGGATCAGTTTTCTGAGCATCGTATTTAATATCCTAGTGATCGTGTTGTGTGAAAAACTGAAGTCTACCGCCAACCAACTGTGGCTTTATATCTGGTAAATCTTGGAAAAGGCCTCTGTGACTCGGCTCTCTTTGTCGATGTTAATATAATTTTCTGCACGAAAAGAAATTTCCTTAATTTGGTAACCCTTAAAAACTAATACGGTTGTGTAAAATGGCGTTGATCCGACAGTATAGGGAAAATCCCATCGAAAACGTTCGAAACCAAACTAGGTTTCAATCAAGGTATCCCACTGTCTAGTGTAATTTCTTTACTTTAATGTTAGAACAAATTCTTCTAGCTGAGGAAATAAATCGACATGTACTTTTCTCTTTATAAAGTTCTTGATGCACATAATCTTCGCCAAAAAGCGCAGAGTTCGTTTTCGTCGCTTAGCGCGCAATGCCTCGTATCCACCAAGGCACAGAAAGAAAATAGCTTTGGTTACCCCGTCTCACTAGCTAGAAGCTAGAAGCTCATACAGTATATTCCGTTTAGCTGCCTATTCGCTTAGGTGAATTTTTCGCTTACGTGTACAATTTTGCCAAAATACTGCTTCATGAAATGGATTTTGTACGAAATTTTCGCCTTTTTAGCTGCATTTCCGCTTAGCAACCCTTTTCCGTTTAACAGCCCTGTTTTGGAGTAAGTTTTCTTCGATTTGTACGAAAAATACTTCGCTTACCAGCAGTTAAATTTTTTCGAAGGTTATTTTTGCTTACGACATATCCTTCCTTTTGCGACCCTGTACGATGTATTCTCATCTTAAATAAGTAGTGGCGATGAAGACCCAGAAGAAAATAATACTGCTCCTGTAGCGACTTTTGTGAAAGAGGCATTATTCGCGTTAAATAATTTTAAACAAATTTTCATGAAAAACAAACAGTATCTATTGAAACAAAATAAATCACAGTTTTTGTTTTTTTTTTCACTTTGCTGCACATTTCACTTAAGTGCACCAAATCATTTGCAGTGGAAGTAAATGCAGCTAAACGGAATATACTTTGGTAAGTCAAGTTAGAAATCCCCTCAAAAATGTTGAGGAAAACGAGTTTTTTTTTGCTATCGGATTACATTACACGTGTTATTGCATATAGCGTATACGAGGAATTGTGCGGCAAGCTACGTTCTGCTTTTTCCAAATTGAATAGGCAAGCAATGCGAATGGGTTTTGAGGTGTACGAGATCAATACGAAGGCAACATATTCCACGCTATATATATGCGATGGCTTCTCCTTGTTCGAGTCGTAAAAGCGACAAAGATCATTTAACCATATCTCCAGCTTATTAAGATGTATTTATAATCTTCACTGCCCTGTGAATGCCTATTAGTATTGTTTGAGTGCAGCATGGCTATCACCAAGAGGTGTATAAAGTGCCGCTCTCTCTTAACGTCAAAAAAAAATATAAACAAACGAGTAATTTTGTTTTGTTCAATTTAACTATAGTACAAGTCGTAGTTATGAGAGCAATGTCAAATTCAATCACACTTTTTTACATCACTTAGGATTAGGATGCTCTAATTTCGCCAATTTCTTCATAAATTTCGCCCCGCACACAGACTGATGGCGTAGACTGATGGCGTAGATCCTATTCAATTTGGAATCTTATATTGTGAAAGGGGATGTCTCTTTGACCAACTTTGCCGAAGACATCACTACCCCAGTGTCCTTTTACGGAGGGTTGAAGTTTTGACATTTTGGCCGAAACTGGAATTAACTTATCAAAAATACCATGTTTGTATAAAACGATGTAAATTATAATCATAACCACAGGCTTCTTCAGTAAAATTTGGCGAGCAATTTATTTTGTAGAAAATTTTAAGCCTCTACCTTTTATCAAAGCGTGTCTTTTAAACCCTTATTTTAAAGGGGTTCCATATTATACCACTAAAAGTGACAGATAGAGGTCCAAAATTTTCTACAAAAATGTTAAGCAGAAAATTTTACTAGGGTTCACCGAAGATTATTCAACTGAACTTACCCCGATTCGGGATTCTACCATTAAACATAACTGACAAGCAGAGTTTTCCGATCGAAAAATATTGATTTTCCAGAATTCGATACAATTTCTACGAAACGTTGTTTTTTTTTCTCATATAAAATGCATGGAAAACTTTGAGCGCTGTGAGCGACCTCTAAATATTTTTTGATTCCAAAATAAAAAAATGGGGGTATATTTTTTCGATATAGAACAATCCTAGGGGGTTAGAGCATTAAAATTCAGACTTTACTGGTTTTGGACCACCCTAATGTATCTACATACATTTGCTGTAGATCTTTTATGTAATAGGTACACATCGCCTTTAATATCTGAAAAAGAAGGCTTCAACTTAACTACATACATACGAAAATATCAGTACTGCAAGAACGAAGTTGTGCGAAAATGTCTCTTGCACAGTGTAATATGCATTTATCATGTCTATTTGATAATGTTTGGCATGACGTTTCACTTTTTCCAATTATTTCAAGCAAACTATGTATACATACATGCATATGAATATACATATGTATATATTTTATTTATGAAATAAATATTAAAGCAAAATATGGGCATTTGAAATTAGGCGGCAAAAATTACATACATACATACACATGTAAGTTTTGATTTTATTATACATATGTATTGCTTGGTTGGTTTCTCATGCGTTTACTATGGCCTTGCTAAGTCTGTTGCGTAATTTTAGGCGCACACATTTTTGCTGCGTAATTGAAGGTGTATTACATTTTCATATACATATGTATTTAGTTCTTCAATCTAACGGCTATAATTTATTTTAATATATGTACATACACGCATGTACGTATATATTTTTCTCTAGTTAAATTTCCAGTCGCATCCGCTTTAGTATTGGTTTGCCACTAATTATTATTTTTCTTATTAGAAAGCGCACCGCGCACAATTTTAATACATATCTTTTAGTTAATAATTGTCAATTTTTATATTAATAGATGTACATAGATATTTATATATTTTTTTACAGCTCTATTTTTATGTATAAATTGTATCGTAATTTCATTAACTGCAACTTTTCCGGTTAAGGTATTTTCATGGTGGTTTTTTTAGTTGATAGTTATTGCACGATTCTTCTACATATATTGTTCTTGTTTCTAGCGTGTCGAGCTGAACTAATACAAGTAATTTTTAAGCAAAAAAACAATACGCAATTCAATTCTCATATAAAAGTTAATATTACCGTTAATTTCTTCATGATCCAATGATCGGATCTAAACCAAATAAATATGGAACCACCTCTAAGGTGCCACCTTTTCTTAAAAAAAAAAAATATGTTTATAGAAATCGGTTAACGTGGTCCAAAGTTATTCGCTAACATACATACATAAAAAAAATATTCCGGCGAATTCATAACTTCCTCCTTTTTTAAGTCGGTTAAAAATGTAAATATAGTTTTCTTCTCATGTGCATACTCGTACATATTGTGGTTCTACTGGAAAACTTTATATATCTAACAGAACAAATGATTTTAGAAAAGCGAATTTACGGTTACGACCGCCGCCATGAACAGAAGTTTATAAGTAATAAATAAAGATACTAATTAATAAAAACTGTAGAACTTAGCGCAGATTTACTCAGCGAAGCCGATAAGTGTAACATTTATTTTAAAATGAATTCCCTCCTTTTTAGGCATCGCACTGTGCGTAATTGGGATGATTTAGAGAAAGGAAAATCGAAAATGGATGTTGGTAAAAAAAAAGTTCAGATACGATATATGGCTGTCTAACATAATAGAAAATCATGCCTGTTTTGACGAACGATAATCGCTAGTTTTCCGGCCTTTATCAATCAGTGGTCGTATCCGTCTCATTTCCGAACGAGATTGCAGTCTTGGGTACACTTTTCATTTTACACATTGTAAACTTAATTAAAANAAAAAAAAAAAAAAATGAGATATCACTATTTTCATATAAGCATTGTATATCACCGTGTACAAATCGGATCTCTTCAGGAAGCTTTATTCGATCTATGTATCAAGGGTTAAAATAGTAAAAATTTGCACAAAATTGCACAATTAATGAAAAGTCGATTTAAAGTCAACCTTTGGTAAAAAAAAATCGTTTTGGTGACAAAAATTTTGTCATTGCCTTGTTTTAAAGCATGGCAGCTACAAATCTCATAAAAGAGAAATTTTTGAAATATGGGTGATATGGCGACTGTCATCAAACACGTGCAAGCATTTGTGTTTTAACAGCAGGACGATGTATTCGTTTAAAATCTCTAGTAAAAAATATCCTGCAGCAAAGTTCCTGCGAATTGTCCTCTATTCCCTCACAAGGGAGAAATATCCAGAATAGTACGCGAACAGAAAATTTGTAGAAACTTGCAAGTTAGACAAATAGCTCATAGAATTTTTTTTACTTTCAACAGTATTAAATTAAAAACGTAAGAAAACTGATCAATTAGTGTTATTCTGCACAGTTTATTGACTAAACGAATAATTACTTACTTCTTACAAGTTTATGTAGCCGTATTTTACCATTTTTAACATCCAAACCGTCAAATTCCATTTCGTGATTTGCGTGAATTTCAACCAGTTGTTTGCTGGTATTAACAAATTTTTACGAATTCTTACTGGTGAATAGAATAAATATGTTGTACCAGAATTTCGACAAAAATCCGATCTAGATTGCTCAACATATTGGCAGTTACCAAAATACAAAATAAGATTGCGTTCAGACGGGACTACACTTGTATTCATAACAGGCATGGAACTTAGAAATTCAGCGTTACTTTTTGCGCTTGTTTTTACTGTACTGAGGAATTATTTTATACTTTAATTGGGTTTTCGGAAGCTAGCCATTTTTTTTTTCGAAATCGGACAAGTTTTTGTATATTTATGTATTTTATTTAATATGCACTCTTACTTTGCTTTGTGAGGAATAATATTGTTTTAGTTTCCATATTCTGTTTCGCACCTTAAATTGCTATTTTCGGCTAAATTTTTTTTTTTTTTGTAACTCAGCTATTGCAATCAATTCAAGTAACTCAACACCCCGAAATTTTGACGGTTCGTTTTGCTGAGGGCATACTGTATAAGCATGTAAAAGTGCTCTGTAGCCAGTTTAATAACAGATGATTGGTGGTGTAGCATACCTTTAGGCACTAACTGTTGTTTGTCGCCTTAACAGTTATTCAAAAGGTCATATTTCGTCTCACTCTCCCTTCATACATGCATGTATGTAAGAATTCGAAAACTGCAAAAATACGTATTTGTCAGTTAAAGTAAACAAATAAGAATATTCAATAACTAGAGCCAATCAAGTATGTTGAAGGTCAGAAAAATCCTACAAGAACCAACTTCCAATGCTTGTCTTCGAATAATCGCACAACTTCTGAGTCTCAATTTTGATTGCTAAAAAGAAATGTGAAGTGTGTGGTTTGATGTTATCCAAGTAAGTAAGTAAGTTCTTTTCACATGATCACTGATAACCCTTTAACCACTAAAGATTGCATTTTTAATGCCAAGTCCAACTATTTAACTAAACTTAATGTGAACAATCAATTTCGCGGAAGTTAAACTTAATCAAAAACACCAGTTTAACTAGCTGTGAATAGCTGCTGCTAAGTCTCTCTAATACTAGACATTCTGTATGCTTGTCACACATTTAGCTTTAGCGAATTTTTCTAATCAAGCCGCAGATACGGTATCAGTAACTTTGCACAGGCTAAGAAAATATAAACTACTTGAATACACATATGCATTTATAGCCAAACGCCTTTTACATTTTGCAGTCCTCGGTTTCACATTTAACAGAGTTCCAAAAATTATTTCACACATATGTATGCGTTTTTGTTTTTTTTTTTTTGTATATATTTTTAATCTCGTGTTCATTTAAGCAACATGTATCTGTTTTGCTGATTATTTATGGCAAAAATATTACATCCTCATCCTTTCTGCATTTCTTTCGTTTTACTTTGCGAAAGTTCTTAATTCTCTTTAGTGCGCTTACATACATTATTAGCGTTTTATATGCATTTAAGTATGTGTAATTGTATATATCGCATATTTTGTAATGTAATTATTTTTGTTTGTATTTTATAATTTTTTTTAAATACTAATACTAATAAAAAATAGCAAATTGCTGTGAATAGGTGTTGAACGTACAATGACAGCCATAAGCGCCACAATCATAACAAAGAAAAATATACATACATGCAGCATAGTGCTGCGGTGTAAAGACACCGCTATACAAAGGTAAATTACTTTATTTTTCATACAAAAAAAATAGTTTCATTTAAAATTTACCATCGATTTATGATTTTACTAAAAGAAAGAGCATTACGTCCGCTTTCTCGCGTGCTCCACTATCACTTCAGCGTCATTTATTTTCTACCCGCTCCTCTCTTATGCCGCTCTCAAATTAATTAATTAACATTCAACTCCTAACGATGCACAAAGCACACTCCAAAGCGAAATGTGGTTAAAGAAAATGATAATAATTATAATATTACATTACTAAAACAATTTACATACAAAAAAGAAAATATTCGTTTAGTTTTGGCAGCGGCTTTTTTGTTCACCACCGTCAAATGCCATATTCTAACAAATTTTATTACTTCTTCTGCTTTGCAGAAAAAGCTATTGTAGTTGTTGTTGCAGTTGTGGGTTTTGTTGTTGCCAACATTGTAGTTGTATGTGTGCTTTCCTTTTGGCTGGGCGATAAGCTGCTTCTGCTTTTGGCATTTGCATTGCCATAGCCTTTGACGAGAGCCACTGCCGGCTTTTCAGCTTAAAGAAAAAGAAAACATTGTCATAGCTTAGATGGACGAATAGAAAACATACATATATTAAATTTAATTAATTACTTTTCATTAATTACCATTTTTTTGCTGAGTATCCTGCACAACGCTAGCGTCTCGTTGGTGCTTTACCGAAGCAGCGCTCAAGTCACTACCAACACCGCACACCTCATCACCGTGCTCGTCAATGGTCTGCATAACATTTATACCAACGGCGCCGCCAATTACTGTGGTAGTTACATTAGTTATAACGGCTGCTGGGTTAGCCTCTTCTTCTGACCCATGAGTGCTGGTTGGTGAATCTTTTTCCTCGGCAATACGCGGCAACATCTCACCCGGAGCTGGCAAAGCAATACTTGTGGGGGTACCAACAACTGCAACAGAATTTTGATCTGCTGTATTCAAAATACAGACACCAGACAATTGAGATTCATTTGATCCATCCAAATTTCCACCAGAACAAGTAGCTGTGTTTCCGCCACCACAGTTATTATTGGAAATTCCACCACTTGCGCTGGTGAAACTTTGTTGCATTGCATTTATTGGCGGCAATGTAGTCACTGCACATGTCGACGTTCCGCCAATACCAACACCACCACCACTAACACCACCAACATTCCCTCCTGTGCCTGTATTCGGGCGCCAAACACCGCCAATCACACGCTGTTGCGGCTGCTTTATCGGTGGTGAGCAGCAAAGCGGTGAAATCAGTGTACATTTTGCTTCAGCGCTACGCGGATGCAGCCGATCGGGCGAAAGCGCACGTCGTAGTAATGGCGAACTCGGCTCCCCTGTTTTGGTGCGCACGAAGCCGCTTTTCTTCGAGCCACTTCCTATGGTTTGCACTGCGGGCAGCGAACTGCCAGGACTGTATGATTGTGTGGTGTTCGAGGCGCCAGGCTGATGCCCCACAATAGGAAAAGCTAATGGCGATGGTGAACGTGTCGGTGAAGCTGGTAGCGGTGAAGGTGATGGCGTACGTGCTAATGGCGAGAGTGGTATATGACCGACAGATTTGCGGCGATTTGGAGGCAAAGCCCCAGCAGCGCTAGTATGAAGCGACTTTACAACGCCAGCGCCAGTGCTACCCGTTGGGCAAACGACAACGGCATTATTGCCACCACATCCGGCTGTATGTAATTTGTGCTTGAGACCATGTAGTGTCGATGGCCGTTGATAGAGTTGTGGTACTGAAGTGGGTGATACTGGAAAGTAAAGAAAAATTTTAGAATTATTTTGTGGCTTAATTTAGTCTGCATGTTATACCTGGAATGTTGCCACCGACAGCACTACTCCCTACTGTAGCAGCTGAACCAATTACACCACCCACGACGCTACTGGACGCGCCATGTGGCATCAAGACTCCTGGCGCAGTTGTGGAAATCGCCAATGCGGAAGTTTTTGTTGGTGTACTGGCAATTGTAGTCTGCGATTGTATGCCATTACCACCGGTTGGAGTATTCGGTGCCGATGAAGATGGTGACGTAGATTGCGATGAGTTGCCAGCGGATTGACAGCAGCTACTGCTATGATAAGAAGAATCCATAGGAGATAAATTGCGATTGCAATTATTGCCAACGCTAGGTCCACCAGATCCACTGACAACAGAGCTGGCTGCGGGATTGGTTGGAGAACCTGCAATACCCGCAGCGATCTAAGGACAACGAAAATACATATTTAACACGCTTAAAAATTCAGCTTGGAAAATAGTTTAAGCACTATCCCAGTAGATAATTTCAGGAGTTAAAAGCGCTTCTGAAAGGCCTTCCTGAGAGTCAATAGGACTTCCACTCTACATTCCCTTCTCCTTTCTTTTTTGTATGGAGTGGCACAAATTGAAGGGCTTCTTCTTTCGCTACCCATGGAACGCCTTCCAGAAGGGCTTTTATAGGGCATACTCCAGAAGGGCTTTTGGGGGAGTTCTTTTAAAGTTGCTTCTTTAATTTATAAAAATCATACATCTTTGAAGTATTTTTGCTTGCGGTTTATATCAAACATGTGTTATTGCAACTTGAAATGTTTATTGAAATTCATTTGTAATGCTAAATAATATAAATTAGGTTCGTTCGCGTAGCTGTTAATTGTTCATGTTTAACCAAAACTTACAAGTTTTTGCGTTCGCGTACGCAAAAAACTTGCAAAGTAGGGGAAATTGAGAGAGCAAAGTGACATTTCATTTTGAGGGGAAGCTGCTGGTTTCTGCTGGAAAAATTTTTGCCAACAGCAATTTGCCAACAGGAAAACAGCTGATCAAAAACAGCTGGTTGGCATTTACGCAAATCACAAAATTGAATTTGATGGTTTGGAAGTTAAAAATTACAAAATGCGACTAATTAAACTTGTAAGAAATAAGTAGTTATTTGTTTAATCAATGAACTGTGTCAGTATAACACTTTGTGATGGCTGTTCGTACGTTTTAAATTTTACACTTTTGAATGTAAACAAAAATTATATCAGCTGTTCGTATAACTTGCAAGTTTCTGCAAATTTTCTGTTCGCGTACTATTTTGGATATTTCTCTCTTGTGAGAGCACAGATGACATTTCGCCGGAGTTTGGCAGTTGGTTGGTTTCTGCTGGATATTTTAAACGAACGCACCTATTTATGCATTCGCGTAGAATATAAATGGATAAGCCCTTCTAGAATGCATGCAAGGAAGCACTTTTTTCAGCCCTTCTTGGGTAGGGCCTCTTAGAATGGCTTTACTTAAGAAGGCCTACCTAAATTATCTTCTGTGATTATCAAATTAAATAAATTCGTTTGGAGCATGGCTTTGGAGCAAAGGTTTTTATTCCATCGCTCCGCTTCAGCTCCACTCCGGCATTTCATTTCGCTCCGAGCTCCGCTCTTGCTCCACGCCCGCTTCCAATAAACAACTTTTTTATTTGTTTATTAACATATCGAGCCCTAACCGCCAAAAAACATAGGTGACATTTTTTTGAAAATTTTCTTTTTGATACAGAAATGCATCTTGTATACACTCCTGCATCAAAAAAAAAAAATTGAAAAAATGTCCAAGTTAATAAAATAGAATGAAAGAAGTTTATTTAACACTGTGTTTTTTTTTAGTGGCAAAAAAATAATATGTAATTTAAGTAAATTTATTAACTGAAAACTGTTATAAGTTATAACTATTAGGTGCGTTAGTTTAAAATCTCCAGCAGAAACCAACCAACTGCCAAATTTCGACGAAATGTCATCTGTTCTCTCACAAGAGAGAAATATCCAAAATAGTACGCGAACAGAAAATTCGCAGAAACTTGCAAGTTAGACGAACAGCTGATATAATTTTTGTTTACATTCAAAAGTGTAAAATTTAAAACGTACGAAAAGTCATCGCAAAGTGTTATACTGACACAGTTTATTGATTAAACAAATAACTACTTATTTCTTACAAGTTTAATTAGTCGCATTTTGTAATTTTTATCTTCCAAACCATCAAATTAAATTTTGTGATTTGCGTAAATGCCAACCAGCTGTTTTTGATCAGCTGTTTTCCTGTTGGCAAATTGCTGTTGGCAAAAATTTTTCCAGCAGAAACCAGCAGCTTGCCCTCAAAATGAAATGTCAGTTTGCTCTCTCAATTTCCCCTACTTTGCAAGTTTTTTGCGTACGCGAACGCAAAAACTTGTAAGTTTTGGTTAAACATGAACAATTAACAGCTACGCGAATGAACCTATTATTGAAAATTTTTGCGAAAAACAACAAAATATTTCAAATAAATCGTTACTAGGTTTTAAGGAGCTAAGGAGCAAACTAATTTTTTTTACGCTCCCTTTGTTCCTTAGCTACTTTCTCCTGTTTAGAGAAACCGGCTATATTAATTAGTAACTATAAAGTGTATTCAAATTTTAATTTTGCAATAGTGATTTTCCGATAGTTTAACCAAAAAAACTAGACAAAATTATCAGACTCCAACTGTATTATCAGATTCACACCAATGTATCTATTCGCTGAAAATAGTATATGTAAACAATCCGTTTAATGTTTTTGCTGTATTAGCGCTTGACCTCATCTTCATAAATAACCATCTTCTCCATGAAACTCTTCCACACTAAGGCCTAAGAAGCGCACGTTTTCTTTCGGGTGAGCCGGTTGAGTGCAAATATGCGTTTGAAAATATGGCCTGCTCAGCTCGGTAAAATCCTATTAATAGTTAAGTTCAATATGAGAAACGACTCCCGACGGTCTACATATTTATTTCTTTATGGGCTCCCTCTGTTTTTCTCTTTTGTACCTATTCACCGCCCTAACAGCTCACTTACCTGTTGTATCTCTGCCGAAGCACGTTTGCTACTAATCCTTCGAAAAAGTGACGTTTTGCGCTTCTTGTCGTGTTCCTTCTTCGTTTGCTTTTTCTGTCTATTTACGCCCTTTTTTGCTAACTTGCTTTGCATCAAATCACGCTTACGTCCACCACTCTGTATGCTTGTATGCTCCAAGGGAGTCGCACGCAACGTTACATGCTCACCGCCACTCAACAACAACTGTAATACTTGTGTGTGGTAGAGCCCTTGTACCAGTTCACCATTCACGTGTGTAATCAAGTCGGCAGGACGCAGTCCAGCTTCAAACGCAGGACTACCTTCCTCCACGGCCATCACCAAGTGATGCATTGTATAGAAATCTGTGTCTCCATAATAGACGCGGATCGTATGCACAGTGAAGCCAAAGCCACGTGGACCGCGTCTTATAATGATTGGTGGTTTTAAGTTGGTAACTAATGGCGAGAGATCGCGACACGGCGAAGTGTCACGCGAACTTGCTGTACTTGAGCCACCATTACCGCTGCCGCCACCACCACTTCCTATTCCGCTTCCAGGCGATTGTATACCAGCCGCTATACCGCATAGCTGCTGCGCCAACTGCTGATTATCCACAGCACTGGACATTAATGATAAGCCCAGTGCAGAAGCGGACTTCACAATTGACCTCGAACGATGTTTGCCCAAATGACCGTCCATTGATTTGTGATGATGCTGTAATGCGAGTGGCGATTGTTCACGCGTATTTTCCGCTGAAGAAGAGCCACCACTCACCGTCTCGTCCTCGATGGATATGGAGAATCGTGGTAGTATGTCTCGCGCGCATACGCCCTTACGTTTGCGATGAATTTGCGGTGAGAAATCGTCACTATCTGTAGCGGTAGATGATTCCGGTGTGCTGCGGGATGGTGCCGCAGCCGCAGGTATTAATGATGGATGTGGATATGTGGTTTTAGCTAAAGCAGTGGATGCAGCGGACGACGCGGTATTGGGTTCCTCATTTGCGGCTGCAGCAACTGCGGCTGCTTGTGCAGCAGCGGCACTTACTATCGTGGCTGGTGGTGTAGCAGGCGTGGTAATTATAGCTGTGGTCGATGGCGGCATGCTGTGACGTTGCGGTTGGCGTTCACGCTGCTGCAAGTAGGCTGTGCCGCTGCCAGCACTACTAGCAGGAGAGGCCGAAGGGCTGGATATAGACGACTGTCGTAGGAATTGATTGAGCAAGCGCAATTCGTTATCATTGCCGATGGTGATGTTGTGCAATAATTCTGGCAAATATTCGGCATCGGGTGTGGATGGCACTTTGAGGCAACCAGATGTTAGCTGTGAGAAAGAAGGGTTATAAAACAATTAATACTTTCAAATTTAAAGTGAAAGCAAGAGCAGCACTTACATCAAGTTTGCGCAATTGGGGTGTTGTTAACAGCTTATTCGCTATAAAATCGCTGCTCATGCTTGGTGACAATGCCGAGCTGTTTTTACATTTCACCAAAGCCAGTGACGAGTCAACCACGGTGCTGGTGTTTTCAGTAACAGAAGAGTTACCAGATGTGGTCACAATTTTGGCTATAACATCTTTTTTGGCCTTTGTTTGCTGTGCCGAGTTTTCTGTTCCACTGCTAGAAGCAGACGCTGAAACTGATGCCACACTCGTGGTAGTAGGTGTCATTGTGGTACTGGAGCTGCCTGAGGGCACACGAGACCACGAATAGTGTTGTTTGCGATATTGTGGCGTTAGTGAAGAGAATGAGCCGAAAACCGGCGTGTCATCGGTGTCATCAGTATCATCACCAGCTAAATCATGATTATATCGATCCATACGTGCTACAGATAAGTTCAAATGGTAGCGTGGTTCCACAAAAACAATTCAAGAATTGAGAAGCAAAACTTACTGTCAAAGTAGCTCGTATCATCCTCAGTAGACAATTGTGGCACGAACTCAGCCTTTTGTCGCAGCAGCGAATTCCAATCTAAACCTATAAAATATATGTGTTCTTTCACCTCCAAAGCCCCACCTTGAGTGCCAAGACGTTCGCGTGGATTTTGTTGCAACANTCAAATTTAAAGTGAAAGCAAGAGCAGCACTTACGTCAAGTTTGCGCAATTGGGGTGTTGTTAACAGCTTATTCGCTATAAAATCGCTGCTCATGCTTGGTGACAATGCCGAGCTGTTTTTACATTTCACCAAAGCCAGTGACGTGTCAACCACGGTGCTGGTGTTTTCAGTAACAGAAGAGTTACCAGATGTGGTCACAATATTGGCTATAACATCTTTTTTGGCATTTGTTTGCTGTGCCGAGTTTTCTGTTCCGNGCTTGGTGACAATGCCGAGCTGTTTTTACATTTCACCAAAGCCAGTGACGAGTCAACCACGGTGCTGGTGTTTTCAGTAACAGAAGAGTTACCAGATGTGGTCACAATTTTGGCTATAACATCTTTTTTGGCCTTTGTTTGCTGTGCCGAGTTTTCTGTTCCACTGCTAGAAGCAGACGCTGAAACTGATGCCACACTCGTGGTAGTAGGTGTCATTGTGGTACTGGAGCTGCCTGAGGGCACACGAGACCACGAATAGTGTTGTTTGCGATATTGTGGCGTTAGTGAAGAGAATGAGCCGAAAACCGGCGTGTCATCGGTGTCATCAGTATCATCACCAGCTAAGTCATGATTATATCGATCCATACGGGCTACAGATAAGTTCAAATGGTAGCGTGGTCCCACAAAAACAATTCAAGAATTGAGAAGCAAAACTTACTGTCAAAGTAGCTCGTATCATCCTCAGTAGACAATTGTGGCACGAACTCAGCCTTTTGTCGCAGCAGCGAATTCCAATCTAAACCTATAAAATATATGTGTTCTTTCACCTCCAAAGCCCCACCTTGAGTGCCAAGACGTTCGCGTGGATTTTGTTGCAACAATTGCGTTATAAGATCCTTTGCCTCTGGCTGTACATCCCAGTCCTCACTATCAGGCCACTCAATATCGTCGTTGACTGTATGCGCAAATAGCTCTTCGGTAGTCTCACCAAAAAAGGGGACACACCCAATCAGAAATTCATACAATATAATACCCATCGACCACCAATCGACCGGTTTGCCGTAACCCTGTCGCAATATCACCTCGGGTGCTATATATTCAGGAGTGCCGTAGACCTTGAATAAAGTGTCAAGTGTTTGAAAACACACCGTCAGAGGAACTAACTTATTTGAGNTAACCCTGTCGCAATATCACCTCGGGTGCTATATATTCAGGAGTGCCGTAAACCTTGAACAAAGTGTCAAGTGTTTGAAAACACACCGTCAGAGGAACTAACTTATTTGACATGCTTACCTGTTTGTCAGAAAACTGCCTAGTTTCGGAATCAATGTAGCCCTCGTATAAATTTGTTGCCAACGACATTAAACCCATTTTGGATAAGCCGAAATCGGTGAGTTTTATGTGCCCCAAAGCCGTTATGAGTAGGTTATCCGGCTTCAGATCACGATGCACAATGCCATAACTATGCAGATATTCCACCGCTAATACTGTTTCCGCAAAATAAAATCGCGCCATATCAGGTGGCAACGGCCCAATATTTTTCAAAAGCGTCGCACAATCGCCACCCTCAACATATTCCATTACCAAACACAAATGTTTTTTCGTCTCGAACGAACAGTACATGCTGACAACGAAGGGATTGTCGGCGAAGGAGAGTATATCACGTTCAGCAAATACCTGCTCCACCTGGTTACGCAGGATGAGATTATTTTTGTTGATTTTCTTCATAGCGAAACGTTGACGCGTAGTCTTATGCTTAACCAGGTACACCGCACCGTAGGCGCCATTTGAGATCAATTTCACGATATCGAAATCGTGTTCGTTTGGTATTGGCTGCGCTGTCTGTGTCGAGCGTTGAGCGAGAGTCGTTGTGGTAGTGGGCGTGGCGTTGGCCACTGCTGTGCAAATCGCTGCGGCAAAAGATGGAATCGGAACGTCTGGATCACCTGCCACTGGCGTTTGTGGTGGTTGCAAAGGCAACGGTGCATGTGGTGTACACGTGCCACTACTTGCTGGATGTGCATCCCCGACCAACAGTGCATTGGATGGGTTGAAATTAGCGGTTACACAAGTGTGCGGCGAATTTAAAAGCAATGGGCTACACTGACCCTGCGCCTGTGAAATGTCTGTGGCAGCGGCACCATCAGCGGCCGAGCGATTGCCTTCACAGACTGCTTGCGTTTCCTTCATCTCTTGCTGCATTTCAGCTATAGGATCGCGATTCAAACCTAACTTGTGAATAATATATTGCGGTATATCTGCCTTAATACCCTGTATTGCTTTTGCCTGGCCCTCAGCGGCTTCCAGAAGTTGATAGAACTCTTCGGGATCGAATTCTAAGCATTCGAGCAAACGTGCAGGACGTGATATGATTAGAAGCAACTTTTTGATGACACCAGTTAGCTCCGCGGCTGCCTCTGGAGACTTATCTTTCGTTTCCAATAACAAACGTTCGAGATTCTCACTCATTTCGTAGAAGTAACGGGATGTTATTAGCTTTGCTTCAGATTTATGTAAGCAATCTCGAGCCATTTCTAGTACTTGATGATGAACAAAGCTGCACGAAAGGAAGAAAAGTTTTTTTTTGGGAAGATAGGTTATATAAATATAAGATACATATATGTATATATGTATAGAATATATAATCTCATTACCGCACAATTGGCTGCGAGTCGCGAAAGCTATTGCATGCTACACTCTTATTCTCGTTTATAAAATGCTTTAGACGCTCCTCCATCTGCTGGGTAGCCTTTGGAAAGCGTTCCTTGTACAACGTATTCATCATAGCGATCTCATTGTCCACAATTGGTGAACGCGACGGACTTGAGAGCGAACGCGAACGTGGACGGTGAAAGGGCGACATGCGACCAGCAAATCCACCAGTAGAACCATTGTTATTACCACTACCACTGCCGCTACTACTACCGGCTGCACTAGGCGTACATGGAGCATTCGACCCTGCGGCCATAGTGGTGATATTTGTCGGTGTTCCGGGAATCGTTGCAGCAGCGACAGCGCAAACTTTACCACCCGCACATAAAACATTACTATCAGCACAACAGTTTGGACAGCGCGAACGCGGTTGGTGATGCGGCGGAGTCGAAATGATGTTTTTGTTAGTGTCAAGTGTACTTGTATTGCTGATGCTATTGAAACTAATATTGTTCGTTGTAGAGTGTGGGACGGACACTGTTTTGTTCGTTGTAGCTGTTGTTGTAGTCGCAGGTGTGGGCGTTGATGACGCATATGCGCCGGACATTAAAGCGCAATGCTTCTGACAGTGCACTCGTGGTGCCGCTGCTATGGCTGCCTGTAAATGCTCCACACAGCATGTAATCGCATTGGCGTCTTGTGCAGCATCATCGCTGGGAGGAATGTTTTGCAGCTGATGGAGCGCTTCTTGACTGGAACACTGCGACTGTAAGAAGGATAATGTTTGACAGCTACATATTTATTATATTCCGTTTAATTTTCATTTTACTCACCGACAAATTGGAACTACCAGGCGTAGTGCCATAGCCAGAAGAAGGCAATGATGCAACAGACCAGCGCCTGCCATCACCACGACATGAAGCGATGCGTTTTATGGGCGCAAATGGAAATTGCATTGGTGAATTTATACGTGGACTATCGACTGGACTCGCCGAATAGGGTGAGTGCGAGCGTGGTGAAGTGTTACAAGCGTTTATGCCAGCGGTTACTAAACTTAAACGATGATGTGCTACACCGCTGGATGTGCCACCAACACTACTGCCGCGCATTACCACGCCATGCAAATGATGTTTACCAATGCCTAATCCAGCGCTGCTGCCTGAGCGCGAAATATTCAATGCACCCGAAGTGGAGGCGGCGGCAGATCCGCCACCAGTGGCACAGCTGACAGTGTTTGGCGAGGAATTGCAGTGATGCATTGTGTGCGTCTGCACGTTACATGTGGCTGACGAATGCGACTGCGAGAGCACATGTGGACCTGGGCTAAAGTAAATTGAGGAATCATTGTTAGCACTAGCGCGCAAATAGCTGCCAGTGAGACAGGGAGCCGACTTTCCCAACGAGGAATTGCGCATACGTACGAGATTCGATGTATCTTGAAAGTAGAAAAATGGAGAAGTTGTTGATTTTTACTTATTTGGCAATGCATTGGTGCATTTGGAAAATAGTAACACAGAACCAAAAAATAATAATAATATAATAAATAAAATGTATAATCCGAATCTGCAGTCGGAATTCAAAATTTGGCTCTTCTTCGCTCTAACCTCAAAAACCTACCATAAGCATATCAGAAATATTTATGGTTATAAAGAAAAAATGAGCCAAATTATTAGATACTTCCAACTTTTGATTAGTATAAAATTCAAATTTTTCACGGTGTATACAGTGTGCAAATACTGACGTGTAATTTTTACAATTGTTTGTATGAATGTGTAAACTGTCAAATATGGATATCGAGCCCTAACCGCCAAAAATCCCCGAACGTAATTTTTTAATTTATTCTTTTTTTTTGATGCAGAAATGCATCGAAGTACATGTCTTGGGAGCATTTAATAATCTATTTTTGAGCTATAGGCCGTATGTTAAATAAAACATTAAAAGTTTTTCTGCTTTATTTAGTTTTATTTTTATATTGGTCGATATTTCGTCAGTCTGAAGGCATCTTCAGGAACTATTAGCTTTGTCCGGTCGACATAAAAATAAAAGTAAATAAAGCAGAAAAACGTTTAATGTTTTATTTAACATACGGCCTATAGCTCAAAAATAAATTCTTAAATTATATTAAACGGCCAATAACCCACACAGTTAGGAGCATTTCTTCATCAAAACGATCAAAACTAAATTGTTTAAGAAAATGTCGCTCACATTTTTTAGCGGTGAAAGCTCGATATGAAAAAAATAATAATTAAACATCAGTACCTACTTAAAACACTGTATACACTAAAATTTGTATGGGTCTGTGAAATTTGTGAATATATAAATATAACACAGCCCCACAAACAAAAGTTTGACCTGCAAATCTATTTTTTTAGGTTGGAAAGAAAAAACTAGCTATGAGATTTAAACTTCCGATTCGTATTTATCGGCCTAAAATCTATGAATCTATGGGTTGTGTAGTGTAATCATAAAACACTTACCATTGCTCGACGATCGCATGGAGTATCCATGCTGGTAGGAGATCTTACGCAATAGCGCATTATAACTGCGGCCCGGCAATGACACTGAACTGCCCGAAAGCCCACCCGAAGACGACTTGGTCAGGTTCGAGTTACGCAACAACGACACCGATGTTGTCAACGATGAGTTGCTGGCACTATTATCCCCGCCAGCTGCTTTCGGCGACGCCGTCAAAATTTCCAACCCAGTTGATGACTTGGCAGCGTTCACACTTGCTTCCTGCTTGCTGTTGATACGTGGGCTACCACCACCGCCGCTGCCACTGCCACCACTCGCGCCCAACTCCTGATCGGAATCATCAAAAACCAGCGCACGTGCCGAGTAACTTGATTGTGGGCGCATGCGTGCATGTGCGGTGGCGCTCAGGTGACGTTTTGCTACCGGGCTTCCCGTTGAGTTATTAGTTGAGGAAGATTTGTTAAAGCTAGCCGGCGCTGAAATGGAGCTCAAGTTGCGACTGCCCGGCGGATTAAATGTTGTGGCAACGCTATCGTCCGGATTAAAGGCAGCATCTAGCATTTCCCGTAACGAAACGTTAGGCGCATCACCCATGGCGGCGGCGGACTTACTGCCATCGCTGCCTCCACAGCTAAATTCAGCTGCAGCATCACAACGCTTATGTGGCGTTGAAGTAGAGATTATGCCACTAACGCTGTTGACACTGTCATTGCCGCTGCCGCTGCAGCTAGTGGCTGTTAGGAATGCTGTGGTGTTTGTGTTAGAATTCGTAGTTGTTGCATCACTGCAGGTGGTATGACTGATTGATGATGGTGCAGTAGTTGATACTATTGTTGTATGTGTATTATTGGTGGGGGAGTTAGTGGTGCTAATGGTGGGATGAGTTATGTTTTTGTTGCTTGTACGCGATTTTGGCTCTTCACGACTCATTTTCACAGACAGTCGTAACAAGGAATTGCTCGAATTTGAATTTTTTTCTGGCTTGGTCAAATTATATATTACCGCTCATTTAGTTTTTAATTTCCTTTAGACCTTCGCTCGACATTTTATCGCCCTTGCAAATATTTTTCGTGTTTATATACATATATGTAAATACTTAAATACATACATATTGTATGTATGCTTGAGTGATGATCTTGAATAAGTAAATAAATATGTTGTTTTTATAATGCTATAGGACTTTTATGTTTACTTTAAATATCTATTTTTTATTCTTTGACGTAAAATCGTCAATTATCGCTGGTTGCATGAGAAATATCGCAGCATTGCATTTAGTAAGCGGCAACATTTTATTTTATTTATTTATTTTTGAAGTGGCACTACGAAAAACCTGTTGAAGAAAGATTTTGTAAAATTTAGTAATAAATAAATAAGCATTAATTAATTTATCGAAATAGTGTAAGCTTTTAAAATAGAAAAGCGGAGAGTAAGAGCGCCAGCTTATTAGTCTGGTCCAGTTGTGGTCTGGATATTGCAGCCGTCTCAACAGCTACCTGCCCAGAGTCGAACCCAATACTTTTGATATGTGTCCGGCGGGGCTTACTAGTGCCGCTACAACAACAGCAGGGGCAGCTTATTTATCACTCGAACCTTAGCTTAAAAATGCCTCAGTTGTACAGTAACTTCCCAATTTTGGCTCTAGTAAATAGATTCTAGTTCAATGCTTCTACATTTTAATAATGCATTTCAATTAAGAAATAAGAGTGATTGTGTCAATTATGCTGTTCTGTTGTAATTGAATAGCATTTTTACCGGCAATTTGCAATGTTGTATTATCAATCGAAGTGCTATGTATAAGTCGATAAATTCAAAATTTCTGTTGTATTTGAGGCGTAACCTCGAACAACCAAGTCCTGCTAATAAATAGTTAAGCAGTAAGATGTAATTAGGCTCATTTTAATTGTATGACGCATGTAAATTTAATTAACCCTATATGTGAACCGTTTATTTTGATAGTGGCGTGAGTCACTTCATACCTCTTGTGCTTAAATGACCTGTTACTTGTAACCGAATGCATTTCTAAATATTTTTTTTTATCGTCATAAATTAATGACAAAACCTTTTAACTTTGTTTGATCAAGTTGAACAAATAGCCGACGCGTCCAGATACAAGTAACCGGTAATTAAAGTACAAGAGGTGTAAAGTGACTTATGCCACTTTCAAAATAAAAATGTATATATGTATGTATTTAGATTGATAATAACCATACGCAAACAACTGCAGCATAGTGTGATGAAGAATTTAGCAGATTAATAAACATTTTAAGTCAAATGTCAAAAAGGACAGGACACTTGATAAATTAATGATTGTTAAGACCATGTCAACAGCGACTTCGTACGTGGAAATAAGCGCTTTGTCAGTTCCACTTTTTCGGTACTTCAGCGAAATTACATTTATATTT
>NW_016158974.1:52106-68243 GCF_001687245.7 Rhagoletis zephyria | reverse complement strand
CCTCTTGTGCTTAAATGACCTGTTACTTGTAACCGAATGCATTTCTAAATATTTTTTTTTATCGTCATAAATTAATGACAAAAACCTTTTAACTTTGTTTGATCAAGTTGAACAAATAGCCGACGCGTCCAGATACAAGTAACGGTAATTAAAGTACAAGAGGTGTAAAGTGACTTATGCCACTTTCAAAATAAAAATGTATATATGTATGTATTTAGATTGATAATAACCATACGCAAACAACTGCAGCATAGTGTGATGAAGAATTTAGCAGATTAATAAACATTTTAAGTCAAATGTCAAAAAGGACAGGACACTTGATAAATTAATGATTGTTAAGACCATGTCAACAGCGACTTCTACGTGGAAATAAGCGCTTTTGCAGTTCCACTTTTTCGGTACTTCAGCGAAATTACATTTATATTTTTCAAGTGAAGGCTAAATTACTGGATTATATGCATTTCAATTTTGCACTTATTCTAGAACTTTATATAAGAAGTAAATACCAAAGGGTATCGGCACTATGTGCATATACATATATATATAGAATATTTATCTCGAGCTGATTTTAAATTTTTGTTAATACATATGTATGTACATCCATACGTAAATCTATGAGTATTAAATATCTTAAATGATTTAAAGTAAGTAAATAAAAGCTGTTGTGTTTAAAAGGTGTAAGATACCAGTTAATGCAATCCTTGTAAAAATTAATAATCTACTCTATTAGGAGCTATATAAACAAATGCATGTAAGTAAATAAACAAATAAAATATTCATGTAAATTAATTTTCAAATTAAGAATTATCGATAGCAATCGAAGCTCAGTTGCGTTGCTAGTTGCCTAAACGATATAATACATATCTAATTGCGTATGCTGTCAAATTCACAGTCTTTATTTAACTATTTAAAAATACCGTGTGTCAGATGAAAATAGAAACATTTATATTTCGTATGTAGTAAGTGCATCTGCTTTATACAGAAACAAATCTAATTTGCCTTTACACGATAACTTGGCATTTCCATATGTAAAAAGTGGCATGCACACATGCAAATACATATCGTGTACGAACACCTTAACAAATTATACTACAGCTCCTTTTGTAAATCCTCAATATGCTTTGAAAATTAACACAAAACGATAACAAAAGAAAAGCCTTGAAAGCATTAACTTTTGCTTACAGTGCACGCGGCAGCTCTAGAGGATAGGAATTATCCTTTCAATGTCGCCTGATTCTCTTCCTCTTAAACAAATAATTGTGATGAACTTTGCTTTATTGCTGCATTTTCTTTAAAACTGTTTATTTTAATAATTTACATTTAATCGCACAGCTTTTTTACAGCCACTTGCTGGTTGTCGCACTGTCAAATTTCGATTATCGATAACTCTACAGCAACTAACGATAGTTGCCTTTCGTAATACAAATTTTTTTTCCAGTTGGGTTGCCAGCTAGCAACCGAACCGTGGTCTCCTAGTTTCGTGAGTATATGATTTTTTGTGCGTTTTAAAATTTTATGGTTTTTGACGCACGATGTATTCATGTAAAATCACACATGGTAACGTAAACGTATGTTTGTTTTTTTTTTTTCAGATAAAAACTAGATTTTTCATCCTGCCGGATAATCATATAACAACGCAGAAAACGGCAACATTAGGTGAATTCTTTTGCAACCGAGCGACAAAAGAACACTCGCTTAACAGGTCTATTCTGCGCTGGTAATAAAAAGTTTGTAACCGGTAAATAAAGTTATTGTCAATTTTTAAACCCTTTTCGCATTCTGTGTAATCGGTAAATTTTGTTACGATCTCACAAGCTGGTAACAAAGTATTGCCCCGTGAAATATGCAATGCCAGAATTTCCACAATTCTTCATAGCTGAAAATTTTAACTGCATTACCAACGTACCTAGAATCGCAGTGACAAGAACTGGTAACGTTTTTTGGTAATACAATTTTCCGGTTACAAAATCTTCGGTAACGTGCAGAATAGACCTGTAAACGACGAAATACACACAAAGCAACAGCGCAAACCCGGCTATGCATCCGAGTTCAGCCCGGCCGGGTGAAAAATACGCGACCTGAGGTAGTGTTTTTAAGTGAAAAAATTGCTCTATTGTGAATTGTTAATGGGAAGGTGCACGGAAATTTTTGTTTCCTTATATACATGAGTGGCCGCTGTGATGTATGTAGCAGTGCGCGCTACCGCTCCGCAAGACACGGGTTCAAGCCCGGTTCAACCCCAATCAAAAAATAAAAAACGTAATTTTTATTCTAATGACGATCACCCCTCGGCAGGCAATAGCAACCCTCCGAGTATATTTCTTCCATGAAAAATAGCTTATCATAAAAATACAATCGCCATTCGGAGTCGGCGTAAAACTGTGGGTCCCTCCCCTTTGTGTGACAACATCGACCCGCACGCCACAAATCGGAGGAGAAGCTCGGCCAAACACTAACCTATGTGTAAGCGCCAATCTATTATTATTATTACCAACGCGGTTGCTGCTTAAGTAGGTAAAAGGAAATTTTACCCGAGTTGAGCGTTTTTTTGTCTCTCGCTAATAAAAAAAAATGCTTCTATTGATTTGGATCAACTCGTTAATTCGAAATTATCGCGGGATTAACTCTTAGAGGAGCATTTTCGATGACAAATCTAAACGATGACAAAGTAAACGAACCAAACAGCTAAGCAAACAAAGTTAAAAAAGAATTTAGCGCCCGCGATAGCCGACTGGTTAAAACTGTATACTACAATCAGTAGGTTTTTTTTTCAGGCAAATGAGCGTAAGAACGAAGCGCTCTCACAAAAGTGAAGAACTGCCCAAAATACGAGGACGCAAAAAAACCTATTAAAATAAAGATTTGAGCAGCAGCGAATTTCGCTGTGGTTAGTTCCACATTCGTCGGTAATGTATTTCAACCATGATCCCTAAGAAATCATCAAGAAGTTAGGTAGTGAAAAATTCATAATGAGCTAATAAATGCGGTTTCACACGCTCCGGGTAACTGGCAGCCGGTTTGCCTTCACCAAGTGAATGTAAAGCCATTCAAGCTCTCATATAAGTCGGTGCCGGGTAACCAGAAACCGAAATGTGTGCCTTAATAGCCAGATTTTTTTTTTAACTTTTTATAAAAAGCTAGCCAGAAGATATGAGCCAGAAGGTATGGTTTTAAAACGGGCACGTATGCATTATGGCTAATTGGAGTTGCTATATTCGCCACTTCAACCCACCAACCAGTATTGTACTAAATAAAGGCGCCCTCATTTGCAATCATTTTGCTGACTGTCGAAACTGCTAACGTTTGTATGTATACACGTGGAAAATGAGAAAATGCAGCAAAAAATTGGCAAAACGAAAAATTGCATGTCAGCGCATAGCCTAAAAGAATACTATGTACTATTTTTTAAACTGCACTGTATTTCTTTTTTGTAGCCGAATTCTCGAGACACATCCTTTAACGACAAATAAGGCTTGTAGTGCTGATATGCAAGTAGATGAAGGCGTCAGCGACTTGTTTTTTTTTTTTTCAAACATCTGCACGTTCCGATTTGCTTTCTAATCTATTTTAAGAGGCTTAATAACTGACGCTTATTTATGTATGTTGATATTTACAACCTTTGCAATGCAACGGTATAATTATTATAACACCCCCCATTAACAGTTTTATCAACGCTTCCAAACAATAACATCGAAGGTACTGAACTCAAGTATACTCATGTATGTATGTATGTGCATTAGGGTAGTCCAAGGAAAGTAAAGTCGGAATTTTAATGCTCTCAACCCCTATGATTGTTCTATATCGAAAAAATACACCCTTGTTTTTTTTTGAATGAAAAAATATTTAGAGGTCGCTCAAAGCGCTCAAAGTTTCCCATGCATTTTATATGGGAGTAATTTTACGTAGATATGGTATAAAATAAATGAAAATCTATGAGGTTGTTCACACTTGACTGGTTATATGGTTATGTGGTTATATTTTTTATTCGGTTTACAACAATAAAATACACTAAAGAACAATAACTTTTAACCAGATAACCTGATAACCAGGCAAGTGTGAACAACCTCTATATTTTTTAATCGGTGAACTCTGTTTCTCTATTAAGATAAATCTTTTTTTATTGGTTCCTAAAAAACCCACCCAAAAAAAAAATGGAATGGGAAGAACCTATAAAAAATAGTTAATATTAAAAAAAATTGTTAAATAAACACTTGGGTATTATTCTTTGAAGTCTCCTGAAAGAAACAGAGTTTGTCGATTTCTACGAAAAATAGTGTCTTTCCCATAAAAAATACATGGGCAATTTTGAGCGACCTCTAAATATTTTTTGCTTTAGAAAAAAAAACACATTGGTATATTTTTTCGATATAGAACTTGTCTAACATTGGACCACCCTAATGTGCAATCGTTTCTTATCTTTCACTATCATTATTGAAGTGCACACTATTTTCTTCAATTGAAGTCGTAACTTGAAAATGAAAATCCAAGAGATTCATTTTATTAGTTGCAGCTTACAACTACATACGTGTAGCTTTTATTGTTTATTATCAGTAGTTAGGGAGGAGTAGTTATTTCATGTTTTTTTCAGCTGACGATAATTATTTATTATTTAACTAAGTTTGTAAAAACAAAAGCTTTGATAAATGTTTTGTTGTTAAACGGTTACGGTTTCTCGGTGGCTGTAGCGCCAGCTTTTGGAAAAAGGTGCTCAGCAGGCACTAGGGTTGTCAACATTTTTTAAGACATTTATAGTACTTTTTCAAAAAGTCTAAAAAAATATAGTACAGTTCAAATATACATATGTAGTATTTCATTTAAAAGAAAAAGTGACGCTTTTTAAGTGTACATTAGGGCGGAGTAGTTTGTTCAGTCCTTTCCGGATAATAAATAAACGGGTGTCCAAATTAAACAACTTTGGTATCATATGAAAGAGGACTGAAATAGCTTTTAAACAGAAATAACGAACGACCTCTATTTATATTTTTTTTATAATATAATACTAAAGAAATGCGTATACCTGACACAAAGTTTGTTCTATGGTAATTAATTAACATATTTTTCAATATGTGGCTTTCCTCGTTTAGACATTTCAGCTTTAAAGCTATTCAAGGCCTCTTTCATTTGATACCAAATTTGTTTAATTTGGATAAGCGGTTTGTTTATTATCCGGAAAAGAATTTTATTTCGGAATAATATTCGCTACAACCCTGATATATACATACATACATATATCGCACACCTAGATCTAAAGTGCGATCAACTGAAAAAAATTTTTGGACATTTTTTTGCATAAATCAATTCATAGGATTTACATCCAATTAATGCAGATATTTTTTTCTTCATGACTATATACATTAACTAAAAAGTACTTTTTTTGTATTAACTACGTTGAATCTGTTGAAGCAGTAAATTTTCCTCTCTGAATTTCGAGTTAGCTCACTTTAGATCTAGGTGTGTAATATGTGGTTTGTTCACCATTTTTGCTTACAATCGAACATATAATTCGAATATGTCGTACACTTTTTACGAAATGAAATTACTCCGCCCTAGTATACATACATACATATTTCAGTATTCCATTTTTATACGCATTTTTTCTTGCAAATTACTGAAATATATTTATATTTATAACTGAATAAATATAGTATTTTTGCATACTATATATGCATTTTCCAACAGCATATCGATGGCTGAGTGGAAGATCGACCTATCTCGGCAGCCAGTTCTCAAGAACGCCCTACTTCAGAATTTAATTGAAAAAGACCCTATCTCAAAATTCGGTTCAACAACGCCCTATCTCACTTCAAAATGTATTGAAAATATGCTGATATCGGGCGTTTTTGAATCGACAGCTGAGATACGGCGTTTTTGAAACGAATATATTTTTACGATTATTTTACAATCAACAATCGATTAATGCAACACAAAACTACTTACTATACAATTAAATCGTAAATTGGACAAAAATAATGGATTAATTTAATCAAATGATTAATCGCTGCCATCTCTAGTAATAAAATTTTTCGATCATCAGTAACGTGCAGAATAGAACTGAAATTTTCACTTCAATGTTTCTTAGTCAACAACCGCGGTAAGGAATTTCGCACAGCACATAAGGGTAGCCAAACAAAATATTTATGAAAAATACATGAATCCATCAGCACTAAAATAACTATATACACACATACATACATATGTATGTATTTGCACTTAAAATAGCATTTATGCAAAATTGCAAAAATATTTGGAGATTTTAATCACTCAGTACTTGAAGTAGAAAATAAGAAACACACTCATCTCAAAGATACGCGTCGACTAACCGAACTAAATGACTTTCCATTGCTTCCTTCTAATTTATTTGTTTGGCATCACATTTACATTAGCAAGTCCTACTATGTACATACATATATGCATGTACATATCTACATATGTATACATGATTGTACATACATACATAAATAAAAATCAACAATATATCACACGTTTAATAATATAACGAAGTATTTCAAAATTTCAACGCAATCAAAGTTTTATCATTTCATACAATTGGTATACAAAAAGACAGATGCAAAGACGCATATCATTGCCATACTTGGGGAGTTTGCTTATCTGTTAGATTGAACATATTCTCCTTACGAGGCTTATTAATTGCATAATGAAATCTCCAAAAACGTAAATTTTGAGTTACATCTCTATATTATCAAACGTGCGATATGTACATAAGAGTGTTCATACATTCATAGTGGCAATTGAATGAAATAACAGAACCGAAACAATTACCAACGCTAAGCGGCGCGGGAAAATGCTAGTCAATAAAACAATCAAATAAAGGTATGTACATACATCACTGGTGCAGCCAACAGGGAGAGGGGGCAAAGGTTTATGATTAAAGCCCCGCCCCCCCTTCCCCTTCCAACCATCTTGACTACAATAGGGAACTTACTCCTGTAGTGGAAAGAATTATAGACAAACTTGCTGAAAAATTTAGGAAAGTCCATTCCAGAATCCCAATCTGCGGTAAAGAGCATTCTCGACTTGGTAATTAATATTTTTTCGCTTTCCAATAAAAATCATTTTTTTGTCCATTATAGAATTCCAGGGCGAGTTGAATTTCGAAGGCCACTTAGAGGTTGAAAAGGGCACTTCCGAGAAAAAAGTTTCAAACAAAAGTTGCGTCCTCATTGTGATATAGTAGAGTGACCCAAAGTGTACCACATCTAAATACTTTCCCATATAAAGGATCCATTTATTTTCCCGAACACATCGAAAAAGGCTGTGAGTACTCAAGGATTCTTAGTCCGCCCCGGACCCCGGAGAGTAATTTTAAATGATTCGGCTGTAACCACAACAAATAATTGAACCATGATATTTATATGTGTCTTAGATTGATATATAAATTATATTGTCGAAAAAACATAAAAAAAATAAAGATCAAAAAACAGATCTGAACTAAAGTTCACTTGACTACTTTCTTTGTGTATTGCTTAGCCTATCTCTTAGAACCATTCTTCGTTACATTGCTACCTTCGAAGAGGTTTTGCTGCACTGTAGATATTAAATCAAAGCCGGGTTTCAAAGATGGAGCAAATTTTCAGTATTTTTTGGTGATATATCTTTAGAACAGTACAGCCCCCAACTCTCTCGAAATTGGGTGCGCGCCCCTGATGCACATACATATGTACATACTACATACATATGTATGTATGTAGATATGTGAAAAAGTATAGGGACAAACAAACTACATTTTAGTGCGACAGTTGGCTTATTTTCCCACACGCATACGTCAATATACATACAGACATATATTTGTAAATGTGTACACGCTCCGCGGAAATTCTTAGCAAGAAAACTGATTTGCCACAACTGCCGGACAGACGGTGGAAAACATTGTACATATGTATGTACATGCATACGTAATGACATACCTTGCAGTGAAAAGTCCAACTGTTCTATGAACTTTCTAATACATACACCTGCGTTCAACTAATTCGCAACGAAATTCAAAATGATATTATTTGCAAATTATTTATGTTTTTTTTTATTTTTAATAATTTTCATTTAAAATATAATTCAATCTGTAACAGAATCCACAATAATACTATTTACATATATGCACATAACCTATGTACATAAATAGTTCGATAACTGCGGAAGCTGACCGATTCTGCAATTCGGAACAACTTTCGTTGTCCCGGCTAACGACATCAGGGCCCAAATCGTGGTATTTGATATCGAATGTAACTCAATTCGATACGTGATTTTGAGATGAAGGCATTCGATAGCGAATGCGCTTCGTAAGTTTAAATTTAATTGTTCACGAATGCCGCCTTTCGGGTTCTGTGTTCGAAGTGTCAGATGTGGGCTATACCTTCAGCCACTTAAAAGAATGGGAGTGAAAACCAGCTATATACTCCCCAATTTTCACATATCCCGGATTTAAATTTCATATAGGAACTGCCTATAGTTTGACACAAAACAGTTTCTTTCTTGGAACCGGTACCTGTAGTGTTACACTAGTTCCTAGAATAAGTAACATCAGTGCAACGGATTTACTCACAGTAAATCAGTTTAGACACACTAGTTTTTTCAGACCGTCTTAAACCGGTTTTTCATGGGCGATATGAGGAAGAGAGTAGTATATTACCTCAGTATTTTCAGACCGAGAAAAATGCGGTATGCGGTATGCTGTTATAGAAATATTGCTACCTAATAAATAATTAAATTGTTCTTCAATCCTAACTTTGTAAAAGCCTAATAATTTTTAGGTAGCTTAGGGCTAAAATAGAGTATTATATCTTGTGAGCTTATTCACCATATTCTGTGTTGTTATTTTTGCGGTTTCTAAAAAAAAAATGCTACTTTCGTAGGTTATCTTGATACTGTCTGTAGTAAACTATTTACCATTTAGAGGGGAGAACTCACTAAAGAGAGGAAAGAAAAGACTGTTTACAATTTCGTTGCTGTAAGGGTTGCCCTCTAAATTTTCGGTGGCAAAATTAAAACATTGAGACTTTTCAGGTTATAAATTTAAATTAGTATAATTTGGTAAAATTTTTCAAAAATTGTTAAAAAAAACTGCATTCAAACTTTTTTAATAAAACTACAAATTAAAATGTGAGACCTTTAGACACCTTCGGTCGTCCAGGGTTAACATTGTTTTTCTTCAATAAAAAACTGATCATTACTTAGCCAAAATTAGTTTTGGTCAGAAAAGCAGGCATAGCGCACTGGTTCGAATAAATAACGATACTTTGCAAAGGTGAGTGGTGAATATTTTTTTAATTCCGATCATAACGACAAATAATTCCGAGCTAGTTCAGAACTACTATATTTCACGACAGGGGAAAGATATATATTTACATACATACATATGTACTCGCATATTATTTGCACAAGTTCAGCGGCGCACCGAAAACTTTCCAATAATAATAAGTAATTTTAATGGACATATGTATAAATAGTACGTAAGAGCAGATCGGAACCTGCGGGCATGAAAATATGATACAAACAATTATGTACATACATATGTATGTATTTATGTATACAAATATCTATATCCATTATACATTTGTATATAGGTCTGACTTAACAAAAGCAATTATTACTTATGTACAAACTTACATATGTAAGTATGTACAACAACTGGATACATACATATGTATGTAGGTGTGTAACGTTACAATGAATGAAAAAGGAAAATTTTTAAGCAAAACAATATTTTTAAATCGGCAAGGAAAATAAATATATTTCATACATATGATTCACGGGAAATAAACAAAGCGTATTATTTTAAGTACCAAAACAACAACAACAACAACAACAACAACAACAACAACAACAACAACAGCAACAAAAGTAAAAGGAAAGGAAAGTATAATCATGTGGGTGTTGGAGTCTGTACGACAAACGACGAATAAAGAAATGATTTACATGCACGTAGCGGACAGACACTCGCATACAAATGTATATGTAAGCATATGTAAAAATCATAAGTAGACAACGTTGTTCAGGTGCGAGACAAGATGACAACCGTAATTGTAATTAGCAAGGAGGGTCTGCGGCCGCACGCATAGTCAGCCCCAATGAATGGCTTTATATGACTCATCATCTGCAACAACAGTATTAAGCCTCGCAACAAATTGTGGGTAAAATTGCGCATTCCATCAATGTATGTATGTAAATATGTGCATATATATCATGTATGTGCCCAGCCAGCAAAAAAATCCGAAAACCGATCCGAAAACGGAAAAAACAAGTCAATTAAAACCGGATTTTTGTCCCTTTATCGATTCCATTTCCGGATACGTTAATGATCCGCTTCCCCACTAAAGTGTGCGGCAGAAACGTATGTACAGAAAATGACCGGAAATGGTGGTGAAAAGGATTCGGTTTTTTCTGAAATTTGTCTGATTGAATTTTTCGTTCAATACGCTTTCCTTCTGCACTTCACAGATACTTTTTCATGGTTCAAAAGAAATAAAACCAAACTAGGCAGCGCCTGACGGAATTCGAACCCGGCACCTTCTGGAAGCTAACAAATAGCGGCACACTCCTTGGCACGCTCAGCTACTGTCGAGTACGCATGCAAGCTTTCAAATGTTTAGCTTGAGCAAATAAAATACAATGAGTGCTTTCAAATGACATCATCATTTTCGAACGTTTTCCGGATACGAAAATTTATTATAACTGTAGGAGTTTTTTGTATGCGTTTACGTTGCGATACGGAAAATTGAACTAAACGACACTGTCGGCAAAATTTACGTTTCTTTGCTGGCTGGGTATGTACATATGTACATATGGGTACGTGGTTACTTGCACACAGGATTTTCCATATCATATTCTGCACTCGTTAAACTGGAAGTGTTTCAATTTTTTACTCAGCGAAATTTTTTCCTATGTATGTATGTACATACAGCCACAAGGTCGTGGGTTCGAGTCCCACGGCCAGTAGAATTTTCATTGATTTCGTTTTCACTCATTATACCCGAGCGCACATGTGCACAAGGGTATTATAATTTTGTTCACTTAACGGTTGTTTGTAACAGCCAAAACGAATCGAGATAGATATAGACAAATGTATACATAAATGACCAGAATTAAAACAGAAGTCGATTAAGCCATGTCTGTCTATCCGTCCGTCCGTCCGTGTACACAATAACTCAAGCAATGTATGTAGGTTTGCCTTTGCCCAAGGTAGGTTGGTATTAAAAATTTGCGAAATCGGAGTGTAACCACGCCCACTTCCCATATAACGGTATTTTCGAAAAATGCAAAAACTACGATATTTCTGTAAATATTCAATCGAAATTGTTGAAAATTAGTATGTGAGGTGGAATTATGGTAAAAACTAATATTATTGTAAAATTTTTGGAAAAGGGGCGTGACCCGCCCACTTATGATAAAATGCTGTACCTCTGTAGCCGCTCCGCTAATCCCTACCAAACTCGGTCCTAGCCTTCCTTGGGGTCCAACTAAGAAATCTGTTGAAACTCTTTGAAATCGGACAATAACCACGCCCACCTCCCATATAACGATAATTTACAGAAACACGAAAACTGCGATAAATCAGTAGTTATTGAAGCTAATTCACTCAAAATCGACGGTTGCAATAATCACTTAGCAGAAAACTAGATTATTATACGTTTTTAGAAAATTGGCGAGGCTCCGCCTACTTATGACCACAAAGGTCGATCTCGGAAACCGCTTTATCGATTTCTACCAAACTTGATTCAATGATTTCATTAACTCAGTATATTATATAAAACTTTTGAAATCGGGGAAAAACACCTCTGCTTATCATGCAAAGGTAGTTGAGAGAAAGTTGACACGACGATATTTGATAACTGCGCTGGGTATATAAAATTCTGTTTCGCCCAAATTTATACTTCTTTACTTGTTTTGCTATAAGTTCTATATTTTTTTAACGTTGCTTTCAGTTAGTTGTTGTTCACTTTTCTTTTAAAAATTCAAGTCTAAAAATTTAAATTAACTAGTAATAAAATAAAAAATGTGATATAAAATAAAGCAAATGAAAATAAAATAAAGCAAAATTAAATATATAAAGCAAAATTAAATATATAAATCAAATAAAATATAAAAAAATTTGTAAAAAAAAAACAAATTTTTCGCAATCGCTCCAACCGAGGATCGAACCTGGCAGCTACAGGCTTGTAGCACGCAACTCTCACCACTCGGCTAGCGCGGACGCCAAACTCGCTTGCTTTGTTTGCTTACTTGTACAAGTGACAACATCTGGCCATTTTTACCAGTGTTGTCATCGAAAATTTACCTGATCCGAGTTAATTCCCAAAAATTTCGTGCATTTGTTCGGCTGCTTATGCGAATTTTGAAGAGGAAAATGCATGAGTTGAAACAAATAAAGGCTGTTTATTCAAATAAGCGAGCCCGTTTGTCAGCCGTATAAGATTACACCCGAATCCTTATATTCGGTTAGGCTGTAAGATATCTGTTTTCAAATTTGCTATGTTCAAAAGAGGCACCGGAAATTCGATAGAACCAAAACAATACGAAATCTTTCAAATATGCTTTACTTTAAACACGCAAAATAACTTAATAACTTTTCACTCTGCGATAGCGACGTATGGGTTTTACACATTTTTGTTTAATAGAGCATTTCGTATACTAATAAATGTTCATGAGTATTTGAAAATATTTCTCACGTTCATACGTGATCACGCGTGAATCATGCACGGTAGCTGCATAAATCACGTCACGTGCGCATCTCTAGGCTGTAAGTATATGTATTATCATCAAATGAATCAAACAACTTGTGTACAATATCAGTAAGCCACCACTTCATACTATATTTATGTACACAGATAGTGCCGGCAAAAATAGCCCAGCGAGCTTTTTGTATTGTTTTTTTTTATTTAAATTTTTTACAAAAATATACAGACATAGTTCATTATAAAGCAAGGAAACATTTAACAAAATTTCCCTCAAAATGTTAGATTTTTTTTTAATATTTCGGGCATACATAGTTCATTTAAGTGCAATAAAAAATGTTCACCTTATGTACCGAAATAAGATGAGCTTCCAAAAAGTTTAAAATTATGATGAAAATTTGTACAATTTTCCGAAGCTTAACACAAAGTTGCAACTTTCATTCATATTTTTATAAAATATTAAAATTGCACACATTGCGAAAAAGGCTCTGTATTTTGTTGATAAGACATAAAAAAAGTACTATAGCATAGCGGAAACAGACACGTGTAGCATACGCATGTACATTCATATGTAAATTGTACACTCGTGGGAAAATGAATAGTTGCGAAATTCAAAATCGATGGCTGAGTGGAAGACCGACCTATCTCGGCAGCCAGTTCGAAAGCGCCCTATCTCAGAAAATTTTTCAACAACGCCCTATTTCAGAATGTGACTGAAAAACAACTTACATATTTCAGAATTTTATTGAAAAACACCGTATCTGAGAATTTGGTTGACGTTGTTGACAAACTTTCTGAGATAGGACGTTTTCAAACTGGCTGCCGAAATAGATCGATCTTTCATTCAGCCATCGAAATTATATTTTACGGAACGACGTATATCTACACATACATATATATGGCCAAGGAGTGTCACTCCAGCTGATTCCCCAGAAACCAACAATTCTTTGAGGGAACTTTGATGGGTTAAAGTTTTTTATAATAATATTCCTCTTTTATTTTATGTATCCGAATTGGTATTTCGCTCAGATATGCATTTATACTTTTTCCATTTTCACGAAAAACTGTAAAGTAAAAAATTTAAACATTATTTAAATTAGTAATATTATGATCCCAAAAGGGCTGTCCGGCATAGTTCGAAACCAAAGGGCTAGAAAATCTGCAATTGAAAGATGTGTTGAAGCCGCCAAAATTATGGATGTCTCGGTTAATCTCAACGATTTGAATTTTGTTCGCCCGCCCCCGTGGATTAGCTTTGAACCTTTCGTAGTACGCGAGTTAGCTAATCCCCCTTCGTCTGTCTTCCGTAAGTCCTTCCTTCAACTGGCGCATACGCTCCGGGACACTGAATGGAAATTCATTTACACAGATGGGCCCAAAGCTTCAAGCATCATCGTATTTGCAGTACTAAGTAGATGAAGAAAATCAGACCATTTCCACGAGCGTTCTGCATCATGGCTGTTCCGTGTTCACATCCGAGGCTGTGGCATTTTTCGAAGCAGGTAAATTTGCAATGAAAACAAAAGACAACGTCGTTCCCACGACAGTCGGGTCTACGTAACCGGAACGACCCATATTTATATCTGGCCAAGGACTGTCACTCCAGCAACACTCCCCAAAACTCTATGGGGAACTTGTATGCTGCTACAACAACAACAACAACGTGAGATGTAATGATTTAAAATCGCTCATCCGCCTAAGGATTGACCATACCTTGTTAACCGCCAGCCATTTATTCAAAAGTTAACTCCACCTCAGTGCCCATACTGTGGTGTGAATTAGCTTACAGTGCTCCACATCCTAGAGACCTGCCCACACTTTGCTAAACCAAGAACAACCTTTTTCGATAAAATCAAGCCTTCAAGCCTACTACAACACATTACGAAAGAAAATATCAAATTGATTAACAATTTTTTCAAGATTTGTGATCTTACAAAAAAAATAATTTAAGAATTTCCAATCGAATATGTGTAATAATATATTTAAGTCAATTTAATTTCAGTCTGAAGTTTTAACTCCATTCACATTCAGTTAAGAGTTAAGTTTAGTTCACAGAGCCTAAGGCCCATGCGGCTCGTGTTCCTAGTCTTTAGTAAGTGAGTAGATTGATCTCTCCCTTTCTAATAAATAAATAATTCACTGTGAGATTATTTTTTTTTAACCCACAGATAAGCAAAATAAATGCTAACAGTTTTTATTTAAGCAACATAACGAGCAAAAACTCATACATAGTATGTATGTACATACATACATATATACACCCGTGGTCAAAATAATAGAAAAGTCTTATATTTTTTTGTTTATTTAATATTCATTATTTTTTTTATAAAAGTGCCGTTCAATATCTAACAAAAACTATATAAATTTATATTTCAAACTTTGTGCAAAAATTATAAAAATCAATTTTTAATCAGATTTTCTGAAATTTGTTTGAATATGCAGTTTAATAGCTCACTAAATTTTAGTTTAAGATGTATGTTTTAAGTTACATAAAAATCGCGTAGATTTTTGCCAATTTTTCCCCTGCATTTTCTCCCATACAAAGTATGTTCGACATTTTTTTTTTATGAACAACCAAAAAAAAATTATCAAAAATCAACGCGATTAAAAGTTAAAACTTACACTTTATTGTTCTAAAATTTAATATAAAACTAACATACTCAAAAAAATTGTAAAACATCGGATTGAAAAGTTGACCATTTAGATGCAATTTGCAGAATTTTTATAAATTTTGCACAAAGTTTGAATATCACTTTATATTGAGCTGCACTTTTATAAAAGAATAGTAAATATAATTAATAGACAAAAAATATACATACAGTCAGTCAATAAAGTTTAGTAACAGCGAATTTTTAGAAAACGGGCAACTATTTTTAAATATTTTATTTTTCGCTAATTTTTTATAAAAATATGGTTAATTCTACAACCAAACCCCTAAAAATCAGAGTTCCAAACCTTGTGCAAAATTAAAGAAAATTCTGAAAAATTTCATTCAAATATTGCACTTTTTATTCGCGCTCTCTAGAAAAAAGTTGAGTATGCATTTTTTTAGCCCATTTCTTGTTTCTTGTATGTATATCGTCGATGTTTTTTTGGCGAAACCGCCCATCGACCAGTTGCAAAACCGCATAATCGCCGTTGTGCACATTAGGTCAAATGATTACTTTTTGTGTGCGAAATTAATAGCAGCTAAAATATTGCATTATTTTAATGTAAAAAGATGGCAAACATTAAAAAAGAGTAAATGCAGTAAATAAAATGTGAAAACATGACTTGGCTTTCGTAAAATATACTTTTCAGCTTTTTTGAATGTTCAAATAATGAGTATATGTGTTTAGGTAGTTCTTAAAAACATTGTCCAATTAGTTTGGTTTTGACACAAGTAATTTTCTTACCATACTTAACCCCTTCCCCCTTAAAATAAGCCACATAATAAAATAAGTATGGTCAC
>NW_016158974.1:0-52006 GCF_001687245.7 Rhagoletis zephyria | reverse complement strand
GTGGTCTCCACTGGAAATGTACACCAAAAGCCTTTGCCGCGGGGAGTGTTTGCTAATACGAGTACTCGTTCCAGAAATTCATACACGCGTATCTTTATCGATAGCAAAATATACAAGTACATTATAAATTACTCATTAGGTGGTTATTTAAAATCCTTTTTAAATTTCTCCGTAATTAAAGCGATGATAAAGCTTATTCAATTTCATACGCTTTTGTTTTTGCCGTGGGTTAAATAATATGTAAAAAAAATTTCGTACCATTAGGAATTTCGCAGACTAGAAATTTCACAAAATAAAGAAAAAGAATAGAAACAAATTTTTATAAATCGTGTCAGCTGATCCGTTCTCCGTTTTTACGTGCGTGGGTAACTGCGCTTTAAACCCTATGCAGGGCAGGCAGTTCTATTAGTCACTGTCGTCCAGCTCAACTAACCAACTTCAAAAAAAAAGGAGGAGGCTACCAATTCGTTGGGCCACATTAACCGATATAATTTTTTTTTTAACGATAGGTGGTCTCATGCTAATTTGTTTTAGCTCCGATCATTGGATCATGAAGAAATTAACTGTAATATTAAATTTGTTTACGAGAATTGAAGTCAGTTTAGTTTTTTGCTTAAAAATTAATTGTTTAATTCACAAAAGAGGATATCAAAATTGATTGATCTTGAATTAAGTTGTTGTGAAGAGGATGAAAGAAATTGTATTGCTCAGTGAGGGATTTTTGCGAAGTTTTGTTGAAGGCAGCAAGTAAAGGCGTGGTCGCTTCCATGTGAGTTGCCTTTACGGGCCTGATATAGATGAGAAATGTCGGGTAGGAGTTTAACCTGCCACAGTATCCAGACCGTAATGTTGGCCAGAGTTACGTTGGTTTCTCAAGGCAGCTGAAGTTCTTCGTCTGCGATGGCAGGTGTTCAATGGTCCGATGACTGCATTCACGGTGCAAGAGTTGGTAAAGCTGGTAATTGTCTGTCGTTAGATACCGTTATTTCCGGTCTGTACAACGTTCATTCCAGTGGTTGTGCGTTGTAAATGCAAACATACAGTTTGTAGATAGTGTTCAGACTACATCAGACATTTTGACAGGTCGATATCTTCTTCGACTGGATGCTAAGTATTAGTCCGCGGCAACCAAATTGAATTTAGAATCACAGGTCAATTGTGTTTGAGACTTCAAAGCGGTTCTGTACTTTACTAACAATTGCGTCGATGTGGAGGGCTAATTGCAGCTTGAACAGGGTAAGGCTCCGTGCAGTAAAGAAGTGAGAATAATTGAAATATAGCCGTTTCAAGCTATTATATTAATGAATATTCATACCAACAAATAAAGCTACCGGGACACAACGGAAGTACATACATATCGATCCCTTCGCGTAAAATTATCGTATGTTACAAACCCCAAATTTTAAAAGAAATTTTTTTGGTTTGTATTTTTCTCTGCTTTGGCTAGCACCATCAATATTACAGTTTGAACTTGCTGAGATAATTCAGAAATATAACCAAACACAAAAATTTTTTCGTAGAAGAGTCTTCACATTCTAATTTCTTAGCACAAAAGAAAAATTTGCCCACAAGAGAAAATTCATTGTCACATACGATAAAATTTGCAGTAAATTTTTGGGGTAGCTATTGGGATTTAAGCCGTGATATTTCAACAGTGGATGCGTTATGGGGTGTAGAACAAAAATACATCAAAAAGTGCATTTCGTAAGAAAATTTAACATACGATACTTTTGCGCAAAGGGGTCGATATGTATGTAAATAAAAATGTTCAAATATGAAAATACCGCAGAAATAATTAAAAGCGCTGTTTGACACACGTACAGTGTCGGACAAATTAATATGGTCGCGACATTTCAAAAAGGTTTGGATTTTTTTTTTAATTTTTATTATTTTTTTATAAAAGTATCTAACAAAATCATGTAAGTCCAAATTTTAAACTTTGTTCAAAAATTCGGAAAATTCTACATAATTTCATCAAAATTTCAAACCTTTTAATCAGAAAAAATTTTTGTAGGCAATTTAATAGTTCATTAAACTTTACAATAAAGTGCTTGTGTGAACACGCACTGTCACTATCAGAAGAGAACTCAAATGCCTGAGTGTATCTGAATCTCAAAATACCAGGCGGGACATATTTAAGCCAATTCCAATACGCAACTTCTATTGTGGTTATGAGAAAACTGCTTCTGTCGGTACGTAAGTGTCCCAACAGGTGCAAAATGGTTAAATCGTGACAAGCGCGAAAGGGTTAAAACTCAACGGAAACTATTGGCGAAGGTACAAAACAGTGGCTATCCTTACGATTGTATGTGATTAACAAACCTAGCATTTATTCCGTGAATTAGCTTTGAAAACTCTAGTATTATTTATCTACATACAAACATACATATGTACATATGTATTTGTTTTAGGTTAAGTCTCATGCACACTTACATATACTACTTATTTTATTTACTTATTATTGTCCTAGACCAAAATCTAATTGAAATATGTAATGTATACGCTTTTCTAATGTGACATCTNAAAGTCTCATGCACACTTACATATAATACTTATTTTATTTACTTATTATTGTCCTAGACCAAAATCTAATTGAAATATGTAATGTATACGCTTTTCTAATGTGACATCTTTCGCTTTTTTCCACACTCATTTTTTTAGTTTTCCATTATAAAAAAAATTGTATAAATTTCGCATGCTTCAACGATAATTGGCAAGTAAAAAAAAAATACAAAAATCAAAAGAATACATATGGTCACCTCACCCACTCATCAACACATTCGGGCGCGCGACACTCAAATCTCTAAACATTTTCGTTTGTGAAGTGCCTTCATTGGAGTTGTCCATAGACTGTCGTGCAGGGGCATCACCACCAACTCCACCATCACCACTACCAATACCAACACCACCACCACCACCACTACTATCACTACAGCCACAGCTACAACCACTAATGCGCTTACAATCACTTATACATAGGTTGCAGGACATCCTCATCGACGTAATTGTAACACATGTGTGGCAACGCATATTCTAAATTGATCGAATTAAATAATAATAAGCCAAATTGAAAGTCTTATGCGGTTTTGGCATCATCGATTTGCCACATACATTGTTTGTTTGTGCATAAAGTCCACTAGTTAATTTTGAAGGCAGGATTTGACAAGGGTATATAAATCATAAATTCACAAGTTGCTCATTGCACTCAGCGCCCACCACAATGAGTTTGTGGAAGCGTATCGCATGCTTTCCAGAGCTCGAAAAACGCATGACTCAGTACTATGATGGGAAGGGCCTCGCCGAAATACGCGTGCAATTCGCAGCATGGATTGAAGATACTTTAATGTAAGTAAAGTTGGTGAAACGTCCTGTAAATGGAAAAAGAAATATACATACAATATGAAATATTTGTGTAAAGTGTGCAAGATTAAGCTGTGTGTGTGTAGTAAAATTAAAGAAATGTCGGTTTTGTTTTTCTTATCGCAATTTCTTGCGGTTCAATAAAGAGATGTCTACTTTCACATAAACGTGAATGTGTATATGTGTGTGTTCGTTTGTGTATGTGTTATTTAGATTCTTTGTGAGATTAATGTAAGGGCTTTTAATTGTTTGGAACTATATATTCGCACTATGAATCGTTAAGCTTGTTCCATTGCTTCGAGCTCATCAAATGGTTTGGAAAATGATTATACATACATATATGTTGCATGTACATATGTATCTCACGTTTAATAATACTATTGAGAAGTAAGTTAAAATTTATGTTTTTGGATATTTATCATACAATTAATAAGCTTATAAGGAGATTATGTTCAGTCGGCAGATAATTAAATCCACAAAAATTGCGAAGATATCGGCGACATTTGGTTCCAAAATTTGTGTTTGATGCTCTGGAGCATTTCTGCAAAAATAAATTAAATTTTGGGAAAAAGGTCGCTTACGTTGTTTTCGAGATTAGGGCTTGGTATGCGTCTTTCTATCTATTGTTTTTTTCTTTTTTATACCAACTATAAAAGCATACAAAAAATGTTGCCTTTTCATTGCCATATCCTTAGTATTTGCGCGTATGAGAGGCACTTAGACTACGTTAGACATATATTGGTTCAACTATTTTTGGGTAGAAGAAGAAGAAACGATCGATACAATAAACCTGCTATATGTTACTTTGCGTTGTTGATATGTAATCAATGTATCAATGTCTTCTTGCAGTGAAAAGCCAAGCCTGTCAGTAAACATTCAAAAAGATCAACTGGTAGAAACCGATTAGTTAATTAACTGGTACTAGCCGATGCGGTGGCCACCTGTTCGGTAATTTCGAAAAACTTTCTGTTATGTGATAACCTTTTTGAATTTCCGAAGCCCAAACGAAAACGCACCACCTACTTGGTGTTCTCGCGATTTTCTACCATGGCGTCGCTTGACTCTTACCTGCGAGACATTTCTTCGGGTTTGCACACGAGAAAAAGTTGGTGACACCTAAATCGGGAGCATATGCTGCATGAGATAACACTTCGTAGCCCTAGGCATGGATGTATTCGCATGAAATTCACATTTTTCTATTTTCGCCGAAATTCACAAGGTTGCCCGCTTTCAATGGCTGTCAAACACAAACTAATGAAGAAGCAGCTTGCTTAAAATTTCACAGCAGTTTTTTATTAACATATAATAGTTGTTATGATCAGTGCCGCATTAAAGAGTCAAAAAAATAAAAACAATTATGCCCGTAGCATTCTAGTTCGCAACAAGCAGCTTTCCCTGCAGGGATACTATTTTCAAATATGTTTGTTGTTTAAATTGTGGAATCGCGTATTATATAAACTAAAATGTTTTGTCTTACAGGAGCCAACAACAACCCCCGGCTAGCGATAAAATTTTCGAACAATTAGTTAACTCATTCTACGAGGGCCTCAAGCAGAAGCTCATTACTTTAGATGGTGATAATTTGTTTAAATTTAAGATACGGGAAATTTGCACACATCTTGGACAAACAACACCCATTGAGCTCTATACGTACGTTCGTAACGGTCTGCTCCGTGAAATTCAGGCATTGAAGGAAATGCCACAAAATCCCTACATGTATAATCCGGCAGTTGTAGGTTGTAATGGGATGGGTATGAATACGGGTAATCCCTATATGGGTAGCGTCGGCGCTCACCTTGCTGATGTACGTATGACCGAGGATACTTATGCTTTGCCGGCGCGCATACAAAAATTGGCAGTCGATGTTGACAATATGCGTTTGGCCATACAAGGTTTGCAAGGCGAACAGGAAGCTGTGGTAAAATATTTCAATCAAACGCGTGCAATGGTGACGCCACAAGAGTTGGAGGAGCTGGATAATCAGTATAAGCAACAATATCTGATTTTGTGCAATCGCAAGAATGGTGTAGTTGATGATTTACGACGCGTAATCAGCGAATATGACACCATACAAGATCAAGTGATAATGGCACTGAAAATGTGGCAACGAAATCAGGCGCTCGCTGGAAATGGTGCGCCATTCCATGATAATTTGGATGATATACAACGCTGCGTAGAGATGTTGGTCGATATGGTCTCCAAAATTCACGCTTTTGTCAACAATCTGATCTTGATGAGCATGGGTGAGACTGAGGACCCGATACTGGCTGAGATGCTCAACCATGTACGTTCTGTACAAAGGTTACTGGTCTTGTCGGCGTTTATTGTAGAGCGGCAGCCACCTCAAGTAATGAAAACACAAACGAGGTTAGTTCTCGGAAACCAAATGCATACTTGTGTAACTATAAAAGAAAACGGTTAATGAAAATTAAATTTATAGATTCGCTGCAGCTGTACGATGGTTGATTGGTCCACAACTTGGCGTATATACGAACACTCCAGTAATTGAATGCGTTATACTTTCAGGTAAGATACTGGCTATCAAAATCAAGTTTTAGTATTTGAATTTGACTAGCTAAAGGGGCTATCTGTAAAAGCAAAAACAATTAATTTACAATTTATTTCACAAAATGGCTTTTTTTCAGAGGCCCAAGCACAACGCCATGCAGCAAATAACAGTAATTCTGATATGCAACCTGGTTCTCCACCCCAATCGTCCGGCGAAATCATAAATAACATAAGCACAATGGAATATCAGCAAGCCACACGCGTATTTTCAGCAAGTTTTAGGTATAACTATTTGCATTTGTTCATTAACTGGAAAAGGTGGTAGTAGCTAATATCTTCTTTATAATTCTAAATCTCTTTGCAGAAATATGCAATTAAAGAAAATTAAGCGCGCCGAAAAGAAAGGAACAGAAAGCGTAATGGATGAAAAATTCTCCCTACTCTTCTACACAACAGTGGTTTTCAATGAATTCAAAATAAGTGTAATTATTTACTTGAATATATAGCGAAATTCGTCTAATATTAAATCGTTTTTATGTAATTTTCATTTTGTTTTCAGTGCTGGACACTTTCCTTGCCCGTTGTTGTGATTGTGCATGGCAATCAAGAGCCCCAGTCCTGGGCCACTATCACTTGGGACAATGCATTTTCAGATATAACACGCGAACCTTTCCAAGTTCCAGAGAAAGTACGCTGGGCGCAGTTATCAGCAGCGCTGAATACCAAATTTGGCTCGGCTACCGGAAGAAATTTAACTGAAGACAATTTGAATTTCCTTTGTGAGTTTGATTTTTCTGTACTTGTTGAACCTTATAAATAATTAACTGCATTTTTTATATTAGACGAGAAACTTTTCCGCAACGAAGCCGGCGAGCATACTGAATTCATTACATGGGCGCAATTTTGTAAAGAGCCATTGCCAGACCGATCTTTTACATTCTGGGATTGGTTCTTTGCAATAATGAAATTGACAAAGGATCATTTATTAAATCTTTGGAAAGAGGGTTTAATTGTTGGTTTCATAAATAAACGCAAGACGTTGGAGGAAATCCTGCCGATGCAACAGTATGGCACATTTTTATTGCGCTTTTCAGATAGCGAACTAGGTAATACGCTGACTGATATAATGATTTCGCAAAATATAAACTGTCAACATATTTCACTTACAGGTGGTATAACTGTGGCTTTTGTCGACGATCAGGGCAACAAGCTGATGCTGGCGCCGTGGACCTCAAGAGACTTGAATATACGCTGTTTGGCGGATCGCATACACGACTTGAATGTGCTGCGTATTGTTTATCCGAAGAATTTGCCACGTGATGAGGCATTCGGTAGCTTTTACTCACATCATGTTGGTAAATATCAAATTTTATTTGTAAAACATTTAAAGCGTTAAATTATCGTTATGCATATACCGAATAAACTATAATAATACTAACATTGTTTCTAGATGAACAAAAAACAACGCGAGATGGATATGTAGCAAGTGATATAAGGGTTAATGTACCGGCCATAGAGGGTGGCTCTGTAGTGGGTACGCCACAGCATCAGCCGCAAGATATACCTATGCCAAAGTGAGTTTTTGTTGCTATTTTAATACCACGAATTCTTTACTTTGTTTTGAATAAAATGTTTGGTTTTATGGTTTTTGTTCTTTGCTAAATTTTATACTCACCATTTTGTTGTAGTAGTTAAAATAGAGTATGGAGTATACACAAAATTGGCTGCTTTATCTAAATTTTTAATTTTACAATAGATTTCAGTTAAACTCTACATTTCAGTTACATAAATGCTGCGATTTTTTGTTTAATTACTTAAGGATCATTATAGTGTGTGAACATTATTGTCAATTCATATGTGCTGACATTTTTTTGTGTAGCAACTAAAGATTAATTAAACATTAGAATGTTGTCGATCTTTAGCTTTTCCAAATTTTATGACTACAAAGTCTGCTGAATTAAAAAATTATTCACAAAAAGTAAGACCGTCCCTCACAGCAATAATATTTTAAATTTGCTTTGCATTTCAAATATTATGCTGACTACAGACGATGCAACAGTTTAGCCAACCTATTCATATTACTTCGTAAGTAGTCTAGTTTCTCATAGAAATTGCTGCCGCAACCGTTACCTCAATATCAAAAGAATTTTTTGTTGTTGTTGTAACAGCATACAGATTCACCAAAAAGTCTTTGGTGGAGTGTTGCTGGAGTGACAGACCTTGGCCATATATAAATCTGGGTCGTTCCGGTTACGTAGACCCGACTGTCGTGGGAACGCAAAGAAAAACTGCATATTGTATTGCTTGTCGCAACGGTTTGCCTCAATTTATAGAGTTTTCAGTTGTTGAACATACCAATATTTTTCGCAGAATAAATTTTATTTAATGGAAATTGACAACAACAGAAAAACGTTGCCTGAATCGTCGTCGGCTTTTCATTGTAATGTCACCTTAAATAAATTTGACGAAGCGATTTCGGCTTTGATTTGAGATAATCAGCGTTATCTGCAAACCAAATCGTTGCGTTCCTGCTGTATAATTTAAATTGTTATATTGCAATAATGCAAATAATGCGCCAAGTGTCATTAATACGATTAAATTTTCAAATAAATATGGAAAATCCAAATATTTATCCTTTTTCACACCCGGATAAACTTATTTTGAAAATGGTGTGAAAAGTGATATCTATGTCGCTATCATAAAAATACTTACCTGTGTCTGAATGGGAAGAAATTTTACCTACATTTAGCTTCCACTTTCTACTTTTTCAAAGTGTGGCTTGGATCATTGGAATCATAAGTAATAAGTAATTTTTAAGTAAAAACATAACCTGACTGACTTCAATGCTCACCGTAATTTCTTCATGATCCAATATTCGAAACAACCAAATTACTATCCGACCACCCTTGAGGTACCACCTTTCCGATAATAATGAATTGCCGATTCACGTTGTCTAAACTTATGCGGTAATACATAAAAAAAATATATATTCCAATGAATTGATAACCTGCTCCTTTTTCGAAGTCGGTTAAAAATAAACTGTAATGTGTGCAATATTATTAGAAAACATTTGACAACAGATGACATTTCTTAATGCTTGAAAAATGACAACATGCAGAATAAAGATTGGATAATTAGTTTGTAAGTTTCCTCACATATGAATTGAACAATAGCTTTGCCTCTAAATGATTTCGTTGCTTTTCGGTTTTATACAACTTTTTGTTTCGCAGCAACTGCTTATTTATTAATATACTATGTATAGATTTGTATTTTGCTTAAACCTTTTAACATTATCTTTATAATCGAACCTTGCTTTGCTCTATTTGAGAACTAGATCGCAATACTTTGGAAATGAACCTGTTCATAATATTTTTTTTTTTTAATTATTGATGGTGTTGCAGCTTTTAGCATAAATCACTAATGGTGCCTTTGCATTGGGTTGCTTGTCTTAATCAAAAGCTAAATGAGGTCAGTCAGCGCAGTTTTGTGACTGTGCCGATTTGGAAATTGTTGATATGTTTAACAGAATTAACAAAAAAGATTATTTGTGTATAAGTATATGATTTATTTCAATATAACTGAACACAATTTTGTCTATTTTATTTTTCTTCCGATTCTTCTGGCTGTCTCCGACAACTTTACTTTCGTCTACAATTCTCGTCAACTGTGCATCCACTACCTTTTATCACTACACACAACTACTCTCACATCCCCTGTACGAAAAAATAACTATCCTTTTTCCATATATCGATAGTTATAGTCTTGACGACATCGATTGGAGTAACGTTATGGTCTGAAATGGGTGGGCTGCATAAAGGCAATGTATAAGTGATTGGTGTAATGGTCAATTGCTTAGTGGAGTGCATCATATCATATGTGCTCAATACTGTTAAGCAGGTATTTTTTCGTTACACAAATTTCGTTTTCATTGTTTTCGAATATATTTTGGTTTTTTTTTTATTTGAAGCGTTGCACTACAATTTTCAAACGTGCTATACTGTTGCTGTTCTGTTATATTTTTTATGTTTTTTTTTTTGTACAATTACTTTTTCACTTTAATCCAAGCGAATTGTGGCTAGTCAAATCACAGCCATTCGACTGATTAATACAAATCACTATTCAAACATTCATCTGCTGCATTTATTATCCACTAACTAATTTTTACACGATTTGGCATATAATTGGTTGCTTTAAATGCTATTACGGAAAATTGCTGAATAAAGGCAAATATATATATATGTATGTACACAGCAGCAACGAATGCAATGCAATGAATTCAATACATATTTATACTACATTGTAGTCACCGCTGTTGTCAACACTAATTCACGTTTCCTAAATTTGCTTAAGAATCCATTACAAACAATTTTCGAATACTACAGGCCAGCAGAAAACTTGTGCTCACTTTCTTCACATTTTTCACTTATGGCAATTTATGATGCCATAATTTTTAACAATAATTTTAAAAATCACTAACTCATGAACGTACATACAGTCTTATTGTCGCTATTTTTGCACATTGTCGTAAATATTACATATACATACACATACTACATACTAGGTGTTGCGTAGGCTAATATCATGCTTCCACTCATTTTCTTTAGGTTTGTATCTTACATTTTCATAATCCATATCAAATTCAAAGTTGTTGTTTTTATGCAAAAACGTCGTTGCCGTTTCAAAAGATTCACTCATTTTCATTAAAAAAAACTTCCTATTCGACATCCATTAGTGCCACAATGATGAAACTAAAAAAGAAATAATAATTAATAAAAAAGTATTGCCATCTATATCAATTTTTTTTTCTTTTAATTCATAAAAGCTGCCTAGCTGTTTCGCTATGGAAGTGAATACTGACTGCAGTGCTTACATATGTACATATATACTCTTTTAATACATCTCTTATCACTGGCACAATAGACCTGCCGGTCACAGTGCTATAACCAACTATCTATCTAACTCTTATCACATATTATAGCCTTTTCCCTGTGCTGATTTATATACAAAATTAATTATAAGAATAACGAATAACGCATTGATTACACAATATTTTGCTTGCATTTATCTAGATCGCAGAGCAACAACTTAACGCATCTATGAGTACGCACACACATTCATACTATCTGCTTGTCAGAACGAAACTAATTGAACCAAACCGAAATGAATCGATTCGAACACCTAATTTGGCAAATAGCTCACAGATATTTCAATGTTTACAAACAACTAATTACTAGAAAATGGAATCAATGGATTCGTCAAGTAATAAGCTATTAAAGCAAGAAGAAAGATTGCTGCATGCAAAAAATGATTTTGAAATACATAATGGGAAAAAATTTAGAATTGAGAGAGGCAGATACGCGTTATCCACATACATTTCCGAGTATTGTTAGGAAAGATAAAAAGTGAAAGAAAACAGAACATTAAAAAAGAAATGTAATTTGTCATTTAAACAACGAAGCACTTAAAAATATATAAATAAAATCCAAAAAAAAAATACTATTTGGTTGAAGCACCGTTAATGTGTGTATTTGTGTGAACACTAAAACCTTCAAACATTTTACAATAAGTACAACTATGTACATTCATACTTAATTCTGTGTAATATACATCCTGTGTATGCTCGTACAAACATATATGTATGTATGTATGCCACTGCTCATTGACAGCTTAAATGCGTCAAAATAATTGTTTATCGACAATCTAATATGTAATGCATGCCAACAGTATTGTTGTAAGAACATACACAAACCACAAACATATTTACATGAATATGCATGTGCTGTGCATTTAATCACGTCACTGTGCCGGTTATTGTTGCATGCTGATGGCAATATTGCCTGCCAAATTAGAGATTCACTTCGTATAGATAGATATGATATTGACATGAATATATGTACTCGGAATTTATAATTTTCTTTATCTACACTTTTACTTCCCAACTGCATGTTGAGCTATACTCATACATATTTGAATGCATTTCTTTATTTAACATCAACTATCAAAATTCTATGTAGTAAATTCGATTTCATGTCGTATTATGCACCAACATTTGTACATACATACTATATGTGGTATATTGTGTGTTTCATATATGTATGTATTCATATTTAAATTTTTCTTTTTTTTCTCAATTTTAGTGACAATTTTATTTCTGAATTTGATTCAATTTTATATTGATGGATGCGGATAGACACACACGCGCGCATGAAAATATACACTTATATACACCATAAGAAACTGAGCCAGAAAAAGTACGCATGGGAAATAAATTATACTAAAATATGAACACACATTTGATTTTTATGCCATCAAAGAGCTATGAAAATTATAATTGGTTGGAAAATGCATTACTTCGTTTCATAGTCATGAGTTCACTAGCAGCAAGCAAGTAATTACATATGTATACATAAGTATAGTCAAATAGCTATTAGTAATAACCCGCGCACACCACGCCCATCACCACAATCCAACCACACCAAATAAGTGAGATATGCGCATTAACAATATCCTTCGACGTCCATTACTAGCCAATACGGCCAAGTGACCATTTCAATCACCGACGATGCTGAGCATTTTCAAATATTGCTGAACTTCTGGTTTTGCATATACGTAGTACGTGCATGCTGGAATTTAAGCGGAATCATGGATTAAAAACCACAAATCCTTCCTGGGGACGGAAGGATATCCAATTATCATTTCTTGTTACTACATTATGGTATGTATTTGTTTTGGAATTAAAGTAACTTTAAGTTTATATGCAATAAATACACTAAAAGGAAATTCTCATACATATGTAGTTACTTAAGTCCACGCCACGATACATATGTATGTATTGCATTTTATCCGCATCCAAGAATATTGAGAAACAATTTTTGTGATACTCTGCTAATTCGATAAAAAGTTTCAGCGCAGGAATGGTAAAATTTTAACTATAATTCTCAGTTTTAGCTGAGATTGCGATACTGTTCACAATTTGGTCAACTGATATTGTGTACATATGAGCCTAAATTTAGGAGAAATAGAGAAAATTGTGTCCCAGTTTTATGGCTGCGACTCTGAAATTTGCTTTTTGTGAAGGACTTTTAAGCAAGAAGATTTCATGACTGACAAAAAACAAAACCAAAAAAAAAAACTAAAAAACAAGTAAATTTTAAGCAAAAAACCCCGATTTTAATACTCATATAAATATTAGAAGCAGGCCCGTAGCCAGGATTTTTCTGGCAAAATTTTATTTTAGTTTCACTTATTTCAACATATTTTGATTAAAAGAAAAATACTGATAAAAATAACATTTTTCATAAAAACAGGGTTGAAATCTTGAAATTCCTGCCCGTAGTTTGTTTGTAAGTCAAATATGAGTGGCATTGTGCTACTATGATAGCACGGCCGAGTAATCATAGCCAACTTATGTACAGTAGACATACAATACATATGTATATCTATCAGTCTTTCTTAGTTTAAAAATTCGCCAATTGTGGCCAAAAAAAAGTATGTGGTAGCTAAATCTAGCCACCAAAGGGCTAAAACGGCAACACTGGCTGTCAGTTTATGCTGGTCAAAATTTTACTTCCAGGAGAGGCCAAAAAAGGAGAGCGTAAGAGCGAGAGAGAGAGAGCTGCTAGTTTCTGCTAGGTTTTTTGATTAAGAAAGCTTTCCAGCAGAAACTAGTGATAAAGTGTAAAGAAACAAAGCTATAGATATACAGCCATGTTCTGAAATTCGTACGATTTGAAATCGATACGATTTCGGAAAGATTTTTATAGTTTACACGTTACAACAGCAAAAAAAAATATACGAAGGTTGGAAAAGTGTATCTGGTGTGTTTTGGCTTCCTGATTACAAGGCTGTCTTCATTTTTCTTGCTTCGGCGAATTAATTTTTATTGGGCTTTTGAAATTTCGAGGTTATATGTTATATGTAACAGAGCTGGGAACTTTATGATTACGATTACATTTTGATTACCTAGGAATACGATTACTGTAATTGTAATCGCGAAAATTTTCAGCATTACGATTACTATAATTTGTAATTATAACATGCTTGATTGCGATCATTTTAATTTTAATCCTTAAAATTTAACGATAACGACTGCTGTAATCGTAATCGTAGCTTTTATGATTACGATTATAGTAATCCTAATCCTAAAAATTTTAAGATTACAATTACAGTAATGGTAATCATGAAAATTATGATTACGATTACAAAAGAGTGATTTACTTGTTTTTGGCTCGTAAGTATATGTACACAATTGATGTACATATGTATAAATAAATAACCATAAATGTTATTATTTGCATAAGTGGATGTGAAAATATCGGCTGTAAACGAATTGTAATTGTAGTACAATTTTTACTATGTAGCTTCAAATGTGATTTTATACAAAAAACTAAATGTAAACAAATTGCAAAAATATTAAATATTCATAAGCAAACGTTTAGCTTAGTTATTAAGGAAACTTTGATTGGAGTTATTGGCATAGTGTATAGGTAATGGCTTCACTACTATTCGACCGTTTAGTAAATCTTACCGTTTAAAAATTAAAGCTTGAAAAGCTAAACTGCTAAAAATTCCTTATAAAAAAGAATTAAGCAAAGTTAAATAATAACCTAAACACAGATACCCGACCGACAGTCTGATCTATGCAACTGAGAAGGGTAGTGTTTATGCTGTTACATTAACACCGATAAACTTATTTTTGCCATGAAATAGATTTTCTCAAATGAAATAATTTCTGATAAGGCATATTATTACATATCGATGGCTGAGTGGAAGATCGACCTTTCTCGGCAGACGGTTCGAAAACGCCTTATTTCCGAAAATTTCTCAAAAATGCCTTATTTCAGAATTTAATTGAAAAACATCCTATCTCAGAATTTGGATGAAGGAAAACGCCCTATCTCAGCACACATTTTCAATATATTTTCATTTGAGATAGGGCGTTATTCAACCAAATTCTGGGATAGGGCGTTTTCAAACTGGCTACCGAGATAGGTCGATCTTCCACTCTGCCATCGATATGTCATTATACATATGCACATACACATCTTCGCCTTTCTGCGTTAACCACATATATCAATTTTTTACGAGAGCTAATTACAACACAGTTTAAGCTTTTAAAATAAAACAAAAACTTTTAAGTGGGTGCTCATTAGGTTTAGCTGAATAAAAATATTAGGTATATAGCTCGTTTATTGTATCCTAGTGGAAGAAAATTACAAATTTTTTCTTACAATCTCTATGTTGAATGACTATTGCAGATACGAAGTTAACGCAGAAATAGGACAATGTGTTAATTAAAATAATATATCAAAAAATATAGATGCAAAATGAGACTGTCCTTATAGTGTGAGCTGCTTATATTGCGTACGAGTCGTTTGGCAAAAAATTTCGTCGGTTAACCATATTTGAAGAATAGATGAAACATCTACATACATAGTATGCATTTTACTGACGTGCTAAAAATACAGCGTATTTATGTATGTGGGTGATAAAAAATGCCCATCCATGAAAGTCTTAAAATAACCCCTATGCATTTGGAAAGGCTATAAATTCGAAAAAAATATCCTGACTAACCAGTGCATAAAAAGTCAAAATGATCACTTTTTCTGCGCGAAAATAAAGTGAGCTTCAAAGTCACATTTGAGCCAAAAATCTTTAGAATAGTGTAAAGCAGACTAACTTCTTTTGTATAAATACACTAACTTGTTTAACTTAATTTTTTTACAGGATGTAAAGAAATATATTCTGTGAACCGTTTTATAAGAAGAAATCAATTTGGAAAAACTTTCGAGTTGTGACGTTTTTGATTTAAGGTGTATATAAGAACTTACAAGGACTGTCGATAACCTAAATATACTACCTACATACTTTTTCACTTACACTGGTGGCAGAAATAATAGACTCGACTTATTTTGATGAGTTTTGGTTACATTTATTTTGTTTATTTAATGTTTATTTTTATAAAAGTCTAGCTAGTTGTACAACAAACACTATATAAATGCACATTTCAAACTTTGTAGGTACAAAAATTATAAAAATTCAACGCATTTTTAACAAAACTTCAACCTTTTTATTCAAAATTTTGAGAAAACTTAGGGATGCAGTTTCATAGCCAATTCAAGTAGCTACAAAATACCATTGATACGCTGTTTTCCCCATACAAAGTATGTTCAAAAAAATATTTATATGGAAGAGAATGCCCAACACCGTCAAAAACAATGCCAAAAATCAGCGTTATTTTCTATCAGCTTAATTATTTCCATCAACACTATTGAATGGGCGTACACAAAGCTTTTATGTTTTTTGGTGGTTTTTAGTCGAATATTGAGTGCATAACAAAGAGATTATGTATGTATGAAGAGGAGTAATGTAGCGAATACCGATGCATTTTTGACCTGATGGCAAGTGGTTGTTGTTGTCTTAAGGTAAAACCCTAAAGTCTAGTAATCTACGAATTTACAATAAGATAACTTATACTATTAGGAGATTCGCAAGGCGTGTTAAGCGTCGTAAAATCTTAAACTTAAAATTTTTTTATGTAAAATAATAAATAATGATTACAATAGTTTTAGATAAAATTAATATATAATTAGAAACCCCCTGAAACCGTTTTAACCGTTATTTTACATAAACAAATGATAAGCTTAAGATTTTACGACGCTTAACACGTCTTCCGGATCCCCTAGATAAGTACATACATATGTATGTATGCATAACTACCAAATTAATCAAGTGCTGATCCAATTGAAAATTGATGTCATTGTATACATATTACATACACACGTGTACTCTTACCTAGCAAAAATATACATATGTAGCTAAAAATAAATGTAATTTAAATTAAATATGTAAATGTTCACGCAACTATTTATGTACTTTAATAAATGTTCGAAACATATTTAAAATATCAAAGACAAGCTCTAAATTTTTAGATCGCTTGTACTATGTACATAAAGTTTTAACATATTATTTTTTGGTTATTTTTTTATACAAATTCAGTTCTTTCTAATAAAAAAAGATGTTCATAAATGTAAAGCATTTGCACAGATTTGTACATTTTGGCAGGTGCAGAGTGGTGTTGTTCGGAAATTCTTTTATTGGGCTGAACTCAAACTTCTAAACAACACCACTCTGTGACTACTTTGTGCAACATTAAAAAAAAAAAATCAACAAATAACTAAAACTTACCATTGATTTTTTTGTTGAAGATGTTACAGTTTTCTTGAATATAAAAATAGGGTGTTTATTCGTTATATGGAAGCAAATGGGACAAATAAATTTAAAAAAATCAACGTTAATTTTTACACATTTGAAACTTTATACTTTAGTCTTCTAAAATTCAATGGGCGGCAAAACTGTATACTAAAAATCTTTCTAGGAAATCTAATTAAAATAGCTTGAAATTTCACAAAGTTTCAAACTTGGATGTACACGGGTTTTGTTAAAGAATGAACTATATTTTAATAAAAAGTAACCAAAATTAAATAACAAAAAAATATGCTAAAACTTACCAAAATGTGGTTCGGCTATAAATTGTTCGAATACTGTATATGTGTGTACAAACATAATTTTTGAAATGTATAATTTGTTATCTTAATTTCGTATTAATCTATTTCAACTTTTATTTAATAGCGTTTTATTTAATTCTATTTTCAGCGTCTACTTTCATGTTGCAAGTCAATGCTGAAAACACATAACCTGCATGCTGTATCGCCTTGAAATTGTAATAAGTTTGTAATCTTTAAAGTGTTTGCCTAGTTTTCTTCTACTACTCTTTCTTATTCCCTCGCAAACTTTTATTCGTGTTTGTGGTTAATATGCGCATAGTTTAAAAGTAAATGTAATATTTTTACACTCGTCGTTGCCTTATATATTTACACTAAATTTTGTTTGTTTATATATTTTTGAACTGTTTTTAATAGTGAAATGAACTATTCGATGTATTGTATTAGTTTATTAATGATACCTGTTGTGTTGTGGTAAACCAAACAAAACAGAAATATACAAATTTAATTTTTGTTTAATGCATGCGAAAAGGGCTTTATTACGTATAAAAAAAATATGTAGACATTACATTTAAATGTTTAAGTAAGTGCAGACTAAAATAGGTTTAACGTAAGAGCATATAAAGTGAAATTGTGAAGCAATGAGATAGAAAATAAATATTAACGGCAAACCAGTCAACGATAAATGTTGAATGTTTCATGATAATTGTGAATACGTAATTTAAGTGTAATTAATTTAAGCAATGAAAGTATGAGTGTACTCTCTTAAACGAAATTTACTAGAGGGCGAAATATTCAAGTATGGTTATACAAACTTATTTTGAAATTAATGTTTTTTGTTCTTACAAAATTCTGCGTGGTTGTGCAAATAATATGTGGTCAAATAAATAGAGCCAAGAAAATAATAAATTGTGTGGTTCTTTTGAAATAATCCTTTTTCAATGCAGCTAAACTTAAACTATTTTTTTTAGTTTTTCACATAACAGAAAGTATCACCTCGAACGAACTGGTAGGTCGCCGCTCTAACACATACCATACCAGTGATGTACTAGCAGGTTGGTACCATTTGATTTGCTAGAATGTTTGGCTTTTCACTGCAGCTCAATTACTGGAAATTTATAACAGCAAGAAAACAATATCGACGTCATATACTCAACACCCTCTAAAAATCTACAAATTTAACAAAAACTAGTTCCTGACATAAGCATCTATTTTAGGCTTATCCTTAGGGTTTAAAATAATACCAAAGTTGAAGTCGCAGATGTATGCAAATATCAGAAACAATTTTTTGTGAGAACTGCAGATGGAGGGTATTGAATATTTATTTATTTATTCTCTTGGCAAGAGAAACACATGAGATAAAGGAAATCAAAAAATTTAGGCTCTATTGATTGTCCACATGTGTATATGTACAATACGTATGTATACATACTATTATTTTCCTTTTACATTGGATTTTTTTTCTAGTATTATTTACCGGGCAAGTTCGCTATATGGTTTTGAGTTTCTGCAGCTAAAATTTGAAAAAGGTAACTCACATTTTTTAAGTGCAGTATTTTATTTTTTCAAAATCTATTTTTTTTTTCATGAAATTTGTATGTGCCTTTGATTTGCTTCAAGCTATATTATACTTGAATTTTTCTGGCATTCTTCGTGCATATCCTTTCCTTTTCATCATATACAATACTTACTTACATATATTATAAGCAAACAAATTTGACATACTTTTCTTATGGTATGTAAGTCTTTGGGTTTTTAATATGAATTCGTATACATACATTAAAAAAAAGTGAATCAAACTTAATTTAAATTAGTATTTAATAATATAAATAAAATTTTGATTACCACTTTCTTTCAAAGAGCAGGAGGTGTATATTTAACAAATGTATAACTATATGTAACTTGAAAAACGTTTATTGAAGTTGAACGCTCGAACGTAACATTGATTTGTGATTTTTCTTACAAAATTTTTAGTAATTGGCTTCCACTTTCGTTTTTCTATAATAGTTATTTAGTAATAATTAAAATAAATTCATATTAAGTTTGTAAAAAGGAATTAAGAAATTGCAGTTTGTTGGTTTGGCTTGTGTTGTAAAGATAAATAGTTTGTAAGAAGGGAAATTAAATACATTAAATGTATTAAAACTCATCCGAATTCACGATTCACATATGTATATGTGTATGTATGCATATGGATGTCAAGTCAAAAGGTATATTTTTAGTGTTAGAAAATAGTTGAAAAATGATATACATGCATAAGTAAATGTACGTTTAATTTTACAGTAAGCAGCATTAATATTCGCTTATCTTTAAATATGCGGTTATTTTCTTAATTTCTAATCAAAGTTTGTAAACAATTTTTTGGACCGAGGGTAGTAGTTACTTGCATAGGGTGCTATATTTCTTAAACAAAAAAAAAACTTGTAAAAATTTACTAAAATAAGGGTAATCACAATATTCTGCAAAAGGTCTGGCATGCGCATATTTCGGTGCATTTGTAAAATTTATCTGCAAAGCAATATACATTTTCATTCTAGTGAATGTGCATGAAATGAGATTGTGATTACCCGCAATACGTACATACATACGTACATATTTCACAGGGTAAGACCAAATAATCACTCGCAATTTTTCGCAGCACCGCTACAACGCAATTCTATTTCTTTTGTATTTAGGATGCGAATATTATTGATGCTAATTGTATACATACTGAAAGAGTATACACTACTCTTCAATTGAAAAATCGCGCATAGAAATATAAATTTACAAATTAAATTTTACCATACACACTATGTATATTATATTCTACATACATATGCATATATATAATAATAAAGCAAAAATAAATATATAAATGAAATTTATATGGAGCATGTTAAAATTGAAAACTTATTTAATTACACTCAAATTAAAGTCTAGTTTTTAAGCCCACATAAAATGTTTACTTGTATGATGTTTATGTGTTTATAATATGTATGCTATAAACTGAATGTTCACATGTCAGCCATATTTACAACCTACTCTGTATACCTACATACATATGTATACACAACTCTGAAGAACTACATAAACTTTTTACTAAAAAGCATAGTTTAAATTGCGACGCACTGGATTTGAAGGAGTCTGATGTTACGACAGCGAAGAGTTCAAAACGTAAAACTACAAGCAGCCTCTTGAACCTAATTCGTATAAACTAAAAAATCGTTGACTGTTCAGCGTAAGCAATAAATTTTACACACACACACACACACTTACAAAATGTGTTAGTTACTCGATCTTTTTTAACAGAATTTCTATATTTCTATGCAAAATACCCAATATGGATGTATTTTTTTAATCGGATTTTATATATCATATGCATGTACTATTCTCTTTAATGTACTCAAGCCTTTAACGATGCATTCACAATGCACATACATCGACGTTAAATGTTAATGATAATGAAATTAAAATAAAAAAGTACATCGAAGTAAATTATACTACAATTTATGGAATAATGATGAAGAAAACATCATTGCACAATTGCACACATGTAGCATCCTTTTGGTGGCGAATTAAATGTATGTTATGTATTGCAAATTTATTTACAGCAACACTGAAAATAATAAATGAGTAAATAAAGCAAATTTGTGAAACTTACGTTTTCAAGTGATTTATTGTCGAATTGATCAACGCCATCTATACTTATGTCATTGTTAGTTAACCGGAAATTGGACCCGATTCGCGGCATACGATATCGAACGTAACTCGATCCGAAATTTTATTTTGAGATTTAAATTTTATTGTGGAGAAAACGGCTGCCACTTTGCTTCATTCGATTCGAAACGAGAAATCTCTCGGTCACAAATACCGCGATTCGGATCCTGGTCAGCATCAGAATCGCGATGTTGCAGAATTTTTATTCGCCTTATAAAAAAGCCCACATAAAAGAATTTTTATTCGCCTTATATGGGTTTCCGGAACAGCGATATTGAATTTAAGCCGCCTTTATTAATTGGTCCACCCTTAAAAACTCGTTCCAACTTTAAGCTATTTATAAAGCTAAGCACTTTGGAGGCTCTCATCTTCCACATTGGGAATGTAGACGATATTCGTTCACCAAATATCCACCAAAGTCTAAGAGCCAAATTCAAAGATAACCACTGACAAAGGTTTAACTATCAATTTTCATATCGACCGCTGAGTGGAAGATCGACCTATCTCGGCAGCCAGTTCGGAAACGCCCTATCTCAAAAAACGTTTCAAGAACGCCCTATTTCAGAATTTTATTGAAAAACACCTTATATCAGGATTTGGTTGGTTGAGCGCCCTATCACAGAATGCGGCAGCTGAGATAGGGAGTTTTTGAAATGAATTCTGAAATAGGGCGTTCTTGAAAAGTTTTTTGAGATAGAATGTTTTCGAGCTGGCTGTCGATATGCACAGTACATACTTAGTTAACAATTGTTTAATTAAGCCGTATGAATTTCCATAGATAACTATGCTAGTGTGCATATGATTCTAATTGGTCGATTATGGATAGCAGCGCAGCCTCAGTCGCGGATTTCAAAGTTTAAGTTCTTTTTAAAAAATATATTGAAACACACATAACGTTGGCTACCACGTACAAAGTTGGAGCAGTTCACTACTAGTGAAGAATTTTGTCTACCTAGGAACCAGCATTAACACAACCAATAATGTCTGCCTGGAGATTAGACTTGCTAATTAGGGCTCGGCAGGCAAACGAAATGAATAAATTAAATTAAAAATTTAAAACCGGATACTTCAAAAAAAAAACGTTCGAAAATGCATCATCGACATTTTTTTCGAATTACTGCAGAAAAATGGCGTTCGGAAATGCATCATTAAAAAAATGTTTTTTTTAATAACGGAATGACAAAAAAATAATCCTCAAGTGCACCCTGCGAATTTGCAACCCTGTGCGTTTCCTTCCAAATCAACGTCGAAGCCTTGTGTTTTTCCCGCCATCTGTGTGTCATTATCGTTAAAATTGGAGAATACATTCACTACCAGTGATCGGACACCAACTCCGATAAGAGTAGATTTATACTAGGTTCACATATAAGTAGATTATCCTCATTTTCGAGCTTAACACCCTAATCTGTAATTATAACAAGAGATTAGCCGTATAAAATTCGTCCCTTGTTAATCTGTAATTATAAAATAATCTCAGATTTAACCGATAACTTTTCGGTGTCCATCCTAGTTTTATCGATTGTTTTTGCGAAAGAGAGGAGAAATGCCAAATGTAAAAGTAAACAAAAATGTACGCTAGCAAGTAAAAGAGGTTTGTAAAGGTATTTTTAATAAAATGTTAAGTTAAAATATATTTATATTGCTTATTATAGCAGAAAAACGTGATCACGGTGGCACAGAGAAGAAACATAAATTTTCCTTGAGATGTGGGAATAACAAGCACAACAAATTTGACGGTTAATAATCTGAAATTTGCCTGTGTAAACGGGGTGATTAAAAAACTAGCTTTGATTGAGATAATATTGATATGTGAACATAGTTTTAGTCCGGTTTTTGAAATGTTTTTAAATCTCTCCTCCCATCTGATTGACTGCAAATCTTTTTCGTTTTTTCACTCGCCATTCATTATTAGAACAATGTTTTTTATACAATTTCAGAGCCAGAAAAATTTCATCAACTCTTCTTTTTGTTACCCATTTCAATTACGAGAGGTATGTGTCATTGCTAATTTGGACACTCTGTACGTTTTTAGCGCCACCTAGGAAAGAAGTTTTAATGTTGTACCGTTATAAATACGCCATACAAAATTTTGAGAGCGAATTACCTCTTTTGTTGGCAATTCAGAACCAATTACCATGCGAATTAACAAACAAATCGGTGCCGTCTCTAATTTTTATCAGAAATTTACGAAACTAGCCCACAAATCAAAACTGGCATTTTTCTGAGTACGAAAAGTAAAGTTTATAAATGAGTATATACCTAATTTAATACGGGAACTTATAAATTTTTAGGAAGAACCTACATTTTGCATAAATTTTCCAGCGAAGAAAACAAAAACCAAACACAGAGACAGAGAACTGTCAAATCGAATTAAGAATGTGCCCGTGGGAATGGGGTAATTCGCGATCGTAATTGGGGGAGCGAACAAAGTAATTCAGAATGCCGTGGGAAAATAGTATTAGTATAGTTGCGTGAATTTTCATAACTCCCTAGGAACATCGAACAGTGAGTAACAGGGGCGCGTCTTCTCTTTTCCTCCAATTAAAAAACGTACTAGAGCAAAAGCGAAGAAGCTACCTGAGCAGACTGCTCAACTCACGCCTATGTCTCAATGTACGGGCCCTATAGAGGCTGCACGCTACTTGGGTCTCCCGTTGGTAGAGCTCGACGACAACGACTTGGGAACTAGCCGATCTGGGCGGGGTTGTTGTGGCAACGGTTTTACGCCGACTCCAATTCTATTTTTATGAGAAGCTTTTTCATGAAATTAATACACTCGAAGGACGGCTACACACGCTCGGAAAACCGTCTCTACAAGACTTTGCCGAGATATCCAAGAGTGTTATCAACATTCATTGCGTTAACGAAATGGTCTGATTCAGAATGAGCGTCGCAACATCGTAGGGGAATGAAGATTGTATATTGCCTGCCCGTGGCCAAAGTATAGGGGGAATCACTCTCTATTCACTGCAACCTTAAATTAGCATACCACCGATATCTGCTGTAGATTCACCACTGATTCCTTGATTTAGATAATTTTCAGTTTTGTTTCTATATAAGTATTGTATGTATGTATATTTTCACAAAACAATTATACAATTAAAGTATTATAGTACAATTTTCTTGCATCTTTTAAGGCTTTGTTATAACTTATAAAAAAGCACAATTCTTAATTTATTTTTCGACTAAACTAAATTTTTTTAACATTATGCTTTGTAGTTCGCGCTATTGCCTCTGCTTTATTTAGTTGGGTTTGAATTTGTGTGCTAGAAGTTATACATTAAAATTTCTAGAATTAAAACTCAAAACAAATAAAACATATTTATTAACATAATCCTTAAAAATCATTAAAGTACAAACGAAGTTTCTGTGCAACTGAATCAATTATGTAGTAACGCAAAAATACACGTTGGGAGTTTAAGATTAATGGATGTTGATGATAGACTCGCGTCCTTTTCCGACACCTACCCATTGTACGGGCACATTCAGCTCCTTTTCTAGAAAGCGTACGTACTTTTGTGCATTTTCTGGCAACTCCTTAAAATTTCTGATATTTTCGGTACTTTCTTGCCAACCCGGCAGTGTGGCGTATTCAACAACTATCTCGGCCAATTCAGCAATAGTGCCGGGGAAGTGATCTAATGTTTCCCCATTAGCGCGTTTATAACTACACAAGTGTTAATAAAAACAGAGAAATTAAATTCCAAAACTTGGGTATCGTAGTATTTATTATACTCACGCCACAGCCACTTTAATCTCTGGCAAAGTATCAAGAATATCAAGCTTTGTCAGGCAAATGCTCGTATATCCGTTCACAAGCGACGTATATTTGAGTAACGGAATATCGAGCCAGCCACAGCGACGTTTTCGCTTTGTGGTAACACCGATTTCAGCGCCGCGAGTTTGGAGCAGGTCGCCGAATTCCTTTAAACGTATAGTTAATAATCAAATACTCACAAGTAATCAAATACTTACATTAAGTTGTTCGGTAGGGAACGGACCGTCGCCTACACGTGTCGTATAGGCCTTAACTACTCCAATAACCTCTCCAATAGTTTGAGGTGGCAAACCAAGACCAGTAAGAACTCCACCTATACTACAATTGCTGCTGGTCACATAGGGATACGTGCCAAAATCAATGTCCAACATAGCGGCATTGGCACCCTCAACTAAAATCTTCTGCCCCTCCCGCAATGCAGTGTGTAAGAAACAAATTGTGTCCTTTACATAAGGACGCACCTTTTCCGCATACTCCTTGTACCTGGCTATCTCAGCGTCAACATCGATTTTGATCGAAGGAAAAAGTCGCAAATGAGTTGCAACAATTGATTTAAATCTAAAATTGAAATTAATAAATGATTAAGCCTAACTCAGCTTTCTAAGAGTACAACAATCAGGGAATTATTAATAATTTACTTGTCTGTGAATAGGTTAAAGTCGCCCAACAATTCACCAACACGAATGCCATTACGTGTAGCCTTGCTGGAATATGCCGGACCAATGCCCTTTTTGGTGGTGCCGAGCGACTTGCCACCCTTCTCTGCTTCCTGCATGCCATCAACCAGTTGATGGAAATCAAATACCAAATGCGCACGATCGGAAATAATCAAGCGATGTTCAAGCTTTTGCAAGCCTTTTGCTTCATTCTTGGAAAGTTCTTCAAAAAGTGATGGCAAGTGGATGACAACGCCGTTGCCTGTAAGAAAGTTGTTTCTTTAATTTTAAATGCAAACATTCTTTTGAATCAGTGATTTTAAACATAAATCTAAAAATGTTAATGTATTTAGTGTACTTCAATATTCTATCTTTTATGTAATAAATTTGCAGTATCCCCCGGCGAATTTATCTCGCTTAATTGGTTACCTCCCTCTCTTGTTCTAATAAATAGTTCCATGAAAAAAGATTTTCTCAATGAAAAGAGTTCGGTTAGTTAGTGTCGCAGGATAAAAAATAAGTTGTGCAATTGCGTATGCCCTACGTATTCAGCCCAGCAGCAGTGTTTAGAAGCTCGGCATGTTTTCGGAGGAGAGATGTGACAACGATTTTTTAGTGACAGGTTCAATTGACTTTGTAGATGACCCCTGACTTAGTTCTACGACGCTGCCTGTAGTTGCCGTTTGTTTTGCCTCTGTATATAAGNCAAGCGATGTTCAAGCTTTTGCAAGCCTTTTGCTTCATTCTTGGAAAGTTCTTCAAAAAGTGATGGCAAGTGGATGACAACGCCGTTGCCTGTAAGAAAGTTGTTTCTTTAATTTTAAATGCAAACATTCTTTTGAATCAGTGATTTTAATCATAAATCTAAAAATGTTAATGTATTTAGTGTACTTCAATATTCTATCTTTTATGTAATAATCATTTGCAGTATCCCTCGGCGAATTTATCTCGCTTAATTGGTTACCTCCCTCTCTTGTTTTAATAAATAGTTCCATGAAAAAAGATTTTCTCAATGAAAAGAGTTCGGTTAGTTAGTGCCGCAGGATAAAAAATAAGTTGTGCAATTCCGTATGCCCTACGTATTCAGCCCAGCAGCAGTGTTTAGAAGCTCAGCATGTTTTCGGAGGAGAGATGTGACAACGCTTTTCTAGTGACAGGTTCAATTGACTTTGTAGATGACCCCTGACTTAGTTCTACGATGCTGCCTGTAGTTGCCGTTTGTTTTGCCTCTATATATAAACTGTGATGCCAAAACCTATGTACATATGTACATTTATTTAAAGAAAAAATATAATTTAACGCCTGATGGAAATTCAGCATTAGAAACCATTAAGTTTGTTTCAACTTGAAATGTTTAGTGGAAATGCGGCGAGACATTTGTTGGTAGGTGGTTAGGGGTTACACTGTCAGACGGTGTCAAACGCCTTTGACAGGTGCCACGCCCCAGGGAGTGCTCTCGTATAGGCGGTTTCGGCTCAGGCCACGAGATATTTTGAGTCTTTAGAATCTTGGTTAGATATGCTACTCCCGGCGGATACGTATTTTTCGGCACCAACATGCGAGTTATGTCGGGTCCAATGGCTTTGGAGGCTGTCGCCTTCCCGATGGCCACCTTATCCGCTGAAGGGTGCAGTGTGAATTGCTGGTGGGTACGACGAGGCGTAACCATCGAATGAGATTTCCACTCTGGCGTCACGTCACGTTGGATTAGACAGCAACTTCACAGTTGATTAGAGCTTACTCATACCAGAGTGGAACTTCGCCTCTGGTCTTAAAATACTCCTCTCACTTTTTCCGATTATGTTGGTTTAACAGTTGCCGAATCCTCAAATTAAGGTCCCTACCTTGCCGAACTGGCATTTGTGGGTGTGCAAAGGACCGCGATGCTGCTCTCGGTAACGTCCGCGAAGCCCTTTCAATCAACTTTGATGAAGTTGACATNCGCCTTCCCGATGGCCACCTTATCCGCTGAAGGGTGCAGTGTGAATTGCTGGTGGGTACGACGAGGCGTAACCATCGAATGAGATTGCCACTCTGGCGTCACGTCACATTGGATTAGACAGCAACTTCACAGTTGATTACAGCTTAATCATACCAGAGTGGAACTTCGCCTCTGGTCTTAAAATACTCCTCCCACTTTTTCCGATTATGTTGGTTTAACAGTTGCCGAATCCTAAAATTAAGGTCCCTACCTTGCCGAACTGGCATTTGTGGGTGTGCAAAGGACCGCGATGCTGCTCTCGGTAACGTCCGCGAAGCCGTTTCCATCAACTTTGATGAAGTTGACTCAGGTTCGGTGGTCCTTATTTGACGATATGACTATAGGCAGGTGGTCTGATGCGAGTATTAAATAAATTAAAATTGACTATTTATATAAAAAATTTTAATTATTAAATAAAGTTTCTATAATGACCATCAGTGCAAATTACAATTCTCGAAAATCCCGGAATTATTTGCCAAGAATGCCGAGACTTGCGGGACCTTAAAAAGGCCGGGATCCCGCTGAAACTTGATACTAGCTTTAATTTTACTTAGGGCTTGAGAATTATGACTTTAACGTCTATAACGTTCAAAAAATATATGCCCTTTCATTACATGTGATGGAATTTTGGTTAATTTTAGTTTTTTTGATTTCCACTCTCAGAAATACAAAAGTTATACTAAAAACAATGTGCCTATTTAAGTGAAGCAGGGTGTATATTTGGGTGGTAAAAAATAAATAAAGTGGGAATTTTAATGCGCTCACCCCCCTAGCATTGTTCTTTACCGAAAAAAATTATACCTCTAGTTTTTTCGCCAATTACGTCTTGTGACATTCGCAGACGGTGCCACATCTTTGGAAGCCGTAGTGGCACTTAGCAAATGCACGAATCATTGATTAAACAGTTGAATGCAAACTACTTAATCTTCTGAATATTAACTTGTATAAAATTATGTATGTAGGTATGTATGCACATCATATGTATGCATGTATGTACATTAGGGTCGTCTAAAAATCGTTTGTATTAACTTTTTGGAATTTTCTTGCTGCCAACCCCCGAAAATTATAGAAAACGGAAATTAAGAGGATCCGTATTTTTTTTTTTAAATCGGTTAATATTTAATCGTGCCGCCGGGTCTTTGAAGTTGTCCACCTATTTTATATGGGGAAAATATCTTTTTCTTTTTGAGAACTGCAATAAAATCTTTCCCTACAGAAATCTTCTAACAATAAAATTATGATGATAAGTTAACGCTAAAATTTTACTATTTTTTAAAACGTGCGTGATGTTGTTACGAACACATAAAATAACTCAATTTTGTAAATAAGAGATGAGATTATCGGTTATGAAAAAGTTGTTGGTAACATTTTAAAGTAAAATTTGTGTCACGATTTTATTGTTTGAAGATTTTTGAAGAGTAATATTTTTATATTTTTTTTGTTTTTTTTTTTAATTATTAATTTGTGCTCTTTTAACAGTACTTCAACTACATGAATTAGATTTTACAGTAATTATTTTGCAATCAAATTTCTTGAATGAAATTTTTTTTGTATTCAACCAAAAATTATTTATTTATAACGACTCTATAACAATTCTACGAAAAATATTTCCCCGATATGAAATATATGGAAAACTTCAAGGTCCCGGTGGCCCGGTTAAAAGTTAACCGATTTCAAAATATTTAGAAAAATACGGGTCTCCTATTTGCGATATTCTTCAATTCTAGAGGGTGGCTGTGGAAAAAATTTTGGACCACCCTAATGTATAGATGTGCTAGGTTGCAATGTACTTAAGTACGCGGGCTTACAAATGTATGTTAATTTGGTGATATGCGTGACAAGTGGTACTCAAATAAAAAAAAATTACTCTGTTACCGTAATAATTACTTCAATTATGGGACAATATCAACGATGTTTATTATATAATAAATATTCACAGATACAAAGTATTTATTGGTATAATGCATTTATATCACGATTCCGTACTGAAAACGGTGCAACTGAAATGATTAAAATTAAAATTTTTGTTTAATGGCAGATAATAAATTGGTTAAAAGGTAATTGGCCGTACACTTCAACTCTGATGCTTGGCAATTGCATCTTCAGAAAATGTATGTACAAACACACACTCATACATACATGCTCACGAAATGCATTTTGGCACACAAAATTCCTACTGAATTTTCTAAAATCAAAAGTCCAACCCACATAATGCCCATGACCGTAAACTGAGGGAATAGCCGACGTAAACTAGAATCACTTCGAGACAATGAATGAGGTATTTCTCTGTTCCGAGTGTGTGTTGGCATGTTCATTTCTCATTTCTTTTCTTTCAATGAAATAATACCGTCATAGTGTGCGTGACATTGAAAAACAGAAGTGCCAAGTTTTCTTTTTTCAAGATCAAATTTTAAAACACGCAGGAACTTAAATGAAAAAAAAAATTATCTACATACGTACATAATATGTATGCTCTTACTTTCTCTTAAATATGTATGCACTTATATACATATGTACATACATATATCACAATTTGATACTCCACTTACCGATCACAGAAATACATTTCTCGTTGACAATGCCACTAGGAAGCAGGTGAAAATCAAATTCTGTGCCATTAGCTACAACAGTGTGACCAGCATTATTTCCTCCCTGAAAAAAAAGATATGCAAATATACACATACATATATGAAAAAAACTTTCGTGATAATTGGAATTAATTATAAAGCAATTGGTTAAAAGGTCAGAGAAATAAAAATGACGCCGAAGATGACACAACACCGAAACGGAAAATAGTATAAATATACAGTGACGAATAAAAGTATGGACACCGAGAATTTTTCACAATATACGCAGAGCTTTTTATCGTAATTTCTTTTCGCAATTTTTTTACAAAAATATAAAAAATCAAGAGAGGTTAGCAATTTCATTTGCGGTATAATTAAAAATAATTTTAAATATTTATGGTGTGGTGAAATGTATATTACATAAAAATTAAATAAAGAGCTAATGTAACGTTACTTCAGTGCACTTAGAACATTTTCTTTTAAAGCTATGGATTTTCCGACTTTTACCCATTTGAATTATACGAAATTGGAAAAAATGGACTTGTTCGAGATGCAATCACAACCGCAATATTCCACGATTTATTAAAGTATCACGTTCGGTGTGATTTTTTAGCAACAGGTTATCAGTTCGGAAGTTGCAAAAGTATTGCAAATTTTACATCAGTGCTGCAGTATTGCCACTTTTATTACGTGCCTCGAACATGCCCAATATCTCTCATTCTGCATCAAAAACTAAAAAAAAAAGAGTTTTAGAACCTTTGTGCTCTCAGGTAACTTAACGCATAACGCATGTTTAATATTTCCTTTTTATGGGGTTTGCCACATGCTCTCGATACTGCTGTACGACAGTTCCCCCGGGAAAGCGCCCATTTTTCAAAACCTTCATGATAATATTCTTTTGTACCAAAATTCTACTTCACATATTGATTTTCAAAAATTTGGATCCAATATTTAGTGAAATATCAAAAGTTTTTGAATTTTTCGAGCAAGGGGAAACCTATATACCAAATTTTGTTTAGATATCTCAATTTTTGCTCGAGTTATCGGTTGTAGGTGTTCTGACAGTACCGATTTTTTTTTTTGTATGGGAATGATGCAGTCTACTGTACATAAGTTGACTATGATTACTGGGCCGAGCTATCATAGTAGCAATGTCACTAAGTGCATTTTAAAATTTTCAGACAATAGCCTCATGCGATTATCGATTATATTTTTTGTTGTTTGTGTGAAAAAATTTTATTTTATCAGTATTTTTCTTTTAATCAAAATATGTTGAAATAAAAGTGAAAAAAAAAACCGAATTCGAATTTTTGACCCAAACCGAACACTCGGCTTTTTTCTTGAAGTTCGGCCGAAACCGAACCGACCCCGAAATTTTTAGAGTAAAAATTACATAGCTTGAAAAAATCAGTACTTTTACTCAGTAAAAGTACACACGATGTACCCAGCGAGATTACCTTCGAATATCTGATCCAAGCTCCTCCATTCTACATATTCCCGCTTATAAAATTCCCAAATCAAATTGCTTTGAACCACTGCATCTGTAAAGATACGGTTTTAATTAACACTATAGAGCAATGGCGGCCGCTGTGGTGTAGTGGTTAGAAATGCGCGCTGCCACTCCGCAGGACCTGGGTTCAAGCCCGGTTAAACACGACATCAAAAAATAAAGAAACAAAAAAAGTGTTTTTCTATTAGCGGTCGCTCTCGGCAGGCAATGGCAAAACTGCGAGTGTATTTCTGCCATGACAGCTTCACTTAAAAATACAATCGCCGTTCGGAGTCGGAGTTCATTTCCAAAAGTCGAATAGCGGGATTTACACGATCAAGCATGTATATCAAGAAATAAAAAATTTGCCATAAAAAAGCAATAAAATGAAAGGCCAGAAACGCTACAGAGGCACTCAAATTTAAAGAAATGTAAATTTTTATAATTTGTAAAAATTTTCTCTACAGTTTTTCGACCAAATAACTCGCCAATTTTTGCCGAAACCGAATCGAATCCGAACTTCATGGCCGAACTGTTCGGTAACCGAATCCGGACTCGAAGGCTCGGTCGAACACTAGTTGTTATACTCCTGAATGCGCCTTGATACAATGCAAGTATAGATATGTATGTATATACTGCTAGAGCTTGAAGAAATCCGAACAGATTTGGCGTTCATAAAGCAAATTTTAGTTATTTGCTAATATGTAGGTATACTAAAGCTTCAAACAAAAAGTTTGACAATGCAAGGTTTGAAAATTACAATTACAACAACTGTGAAAGAGTTCTACACACATATATACTTACATTAAAAAAAAAAAAAACATTTCAAAGTATTTTGGCCAGAAAGCCTGCCAATACTACAATTGCTAATATAAAAGATATATGTATTACTTCTTGGCTTCACAACTAGGCGAGAAGATGTATCGAAGTACTCCCAAGCAGAATTAAGTTTATTAAAACTTTAGGAGTTTTTCGTAATTTTGCAACAATTTTAAAGGACCATAGGTCATTTTCGATTGATAATTAAAAAAAATATATATATTTTATACCGTAGTTCCGACATTATTAAAAAAAAAATACATAATGAAAATATTAAATAATTGAAATTAAAATGAAAATTTTAAACGCATCTGCTGAAGAATCTCCTCTTTTGAGTTGTGACAGTTTTTTTTAGTAAATTAGCGATATTTATGTAGAGGCCTGCATGATTGCATAAAAATGTAACATGTGAATAATCGCCGATCGCGCACTTTGCAACGAAATATACATATGTATGTATTTTAGTGCTAAACCCACCTTATAATTCATAAAATCTCTTCTTGCGGTCCCGACAGGTTTCAATGCAACGAAAGTGTGTACCCAAATTCGACATTCTCATTGCAGTTTATACATATCTATATACATATATACATCATCAATACATCCATACCTTGCAGGGATATTTTATCGATGTATGACTATTGAAATAGAAGTTGGGAGCTGGCACCATTTAAGCTGATAACAAGTGATGGTTATGGGCATGTGTATATGTATATGTATATAAATAATGGCAGTTCGTTTATAGCATAGTAATATTTGTATATAATCTACGTTTACAATGTTAAGTACATATATAAAATGTATACTTATGTATCTGTGAAATTTGCATTGCCTGCCTGTATGCAGCTAGACATATGTGCACACATCACACCTCCGGATAAGATAAGATTAATAAGTATCTACGCGTGAGTTAACAATCTTATTTGTTTATACTTTATTCACATGGGTTGCAAATCGAAAGATGTATTATATTCCGAGAGCAATTAAGGACTATTAAATAGCAAATTACATAACGTTCTTAGATGATATATCAGTAACATCCAGTTTTAATCGCACAGTAATAATTTGTTGCGTTCTCCAAATTACCAGAATTAACTGGAAATCGAATCACGTACTTGATTCTCTTGCAAATGAATGGACAAATAATAGAGTAATTAAGGTTCTCTCTTTGTCGGAGGTTACCAGTTTTAGTCCGAAGATTTTTTGCTGGCAAATGTATCCAACGAATAGCTGTAGTATGTTTGAAAACCAAATTGTAAAGAAATGAAAAGGGCAACTTGCTAATGCACGTTGAAAAATATTTTGTTACTTGTATAAGTGGGCTCTAATGAATTTGTAAGTACCCAACAAGCAAAATAAACTTAAAGTACGTTTTTTTTTTTAAGTTTACTAAAATAAACATAAAACTTACAAAACGCATATTTTTGTGGTTCAAAATACGCTTGAAAAAAGCGTACAGGCATCCATACACCTGTGCGATTCCGTCGGAGCGGAGCCGCATTGTTTTTGAAGCTACAAATTTCATTTTATAAACAAATGAAAATATTTTTCATCAACAAATTTAATTTTTAGCATTTCTACAATAAACATGATTCGTTTTCTTACGTTAATTTTGCTTAAACTTTACAAAATTCGTCTATTGATTGGTTCTCAAAACCCGGCAGTCTGCAATTTCGGCACAACGAAAAGGGAATGTGTGAATGTTCGCAAAATCGCACAAGTGATTGATGATAGCATTGTTGTAATTTTTGTCGGAACAGATTCGCACCGACAGCATCGCACAAGTGTGTGGATACCTTAATACATATAATCGAAACGGCACACAGTGGTATTTCGGCGGAAAAAAATCAAATTTTTTGAATATTCAATTTTTATATTTGAATAGTTTGGCCTAACAAAGTGATATTTGCCTAACGTTTTTCTGATAAATCTTATAACTGTTATGTCCCTGCTTTTAACGTAACCTTATAAAGTAATAATGGCATTTAGGGTATTTTTATGTGTTAAAATAAACCGATTACTCCCATTTTTTATGTTTAGTAATAATATTAGGTTAGAGGTTTGTATGGGAGGTATACTTTAAAATAAATAGATCACGCCAATTTTTTTCTTGATTTATGTCCGTAAGTGTTGTATGCAAAAAAATTTAGGTTCTATGTCAATTCCTTCTAATTTTTTCCAAAAAATGTATGGGGCTGTACCCCTGTGCGCCACCTTGTTTATAAGCGTATGAATATAAGTTTATAATAAATTTTAAAAATAAAGTATTTTTTCTTGGTTTTGTCATAAAAATCTGCATTTTATTTTTAAAATTAGGTGATTTATAAATAGTCGCTCTCCACACTTATGAAATGTTCATTTGAAAAAACTTAAAATAAACTTTATCTGGGCTATCGCAGAATCCATGGTAGTCCGATTCCGAATTGCTACCAACGTATGCACTCAAAGTACACTGGCGACAGAAAGTATAGACTCGTCGTACTTTTAAGAATTTCAGCTATATTTCTTTAGTTTATTTTATGTTTAGTATTATTTTTTATAAAAGCCTTGGTAAATAGTTAGTTATACAACAAACACCACCACTTTTCAGACTTTGAACAAAAATTATAAAAAATCGACAAATTTTCACAAAATTTTTAAACTTTTTATTCGGAATTTTTAGAAAAATTTTTGGTCTCAGTCCAACAGATACGCTCCAAAAATTTTGCCTGAAAAATTTTTTTTTTTTGTATGTAAACACATTCAGCTCACACATTTAAATAGTCAAAAATACCCAACAAGCCTTTCTGTAAGTGTTTTTAAAAGTAACTTTAAGTAAGGTTGCTACATTAAGTATTAAATAAGCGTTTTTAGTACTCAGGGCTATCACTGAATTTATCGTAGTCCGAATTTTCGTAAAATCTACGAAAGTGCCTTCCCTGAATCCGAATAGCATATACACTGGCGGCAGAATTAATAGATTCGCATTACTTTGAAGGGTTTTTGTTATTTGTATTTCCATGGTTTATTTTATATTTAATATTTTTTTAAAAAAGCCTGGCTAGTTATAAATCAAACACTCCTTTGCAAACTTTATACAAAAATTCGACAAATTTGCACCAATTTTTTATTCAGACCAACATTGAAAAAAATGTAGAAAAAAGGTTTTTTTCTTAACAGCGGTCGCTGCTCGGCAGGCAATGGCGAACCTCCGAGTGTATTTCTGTTATGAAAACGCTTCTCATAAAAATAGAATTGCCGTTCGGAGTCGACATAGCAACTTGATTAAGTCTAGAAAAAAGAAGTCTGATGAAGAGATGTGGTGATCTCCGAAATAGCTGCTATAACTTCTACCGCTTAGACTTTGTTGCCTTTTCAATTTTTCCTAATAAAAAATCGTGGTACAAAACTCAATAAAAATATTAAAAATAAAATTATTAGTATTATTAAACGTGCTATATACACATGCTAAATAAAAAACGTTAATTTAAATTGTAACAACTGCATACACAGGACCCTCAATTGTTTTATTTCGAACATGGATAGAGCAAGTCAGGCTACTTTGCGGTTCTTTAAAATTTCTTTAAGCCCATTTTAAAAGTTTTGACCAAAAAGGAGTTTATCTTTAGTTGTCGTGGTGTATCAGTGTCAACCTTATATATATATAATTACATATCTACGGCTGGGTGGAAGATCGCCCTATCTCGTCCGGCGTTTCGAAAATGCACCATCTCAGCAAAAGGTTGAAACGCCCTATTTCAGAATTTGGAGATAACCATTTAACCATTTGCTGAGATAGGGCGTTTCCCAGATAGAACGAACTTCCACTCAGCCGCCGATATGTATGTACACACTATGTCGCTTGTAAAAATGTAAAATTTACTATTGCATGGTACTGATTATAATGAGAATAAAATAGAAAGAATCAAGCATAGTACTAATTTGGCGCTGCAAAAAAAATTTACAATTTCTTTAACATTAAGCTGAAGATAATTTTTTCCTTCCAGCCTAATTGATAGTGGTCCAACCCAGTCAGAGTTGCACATTTCTTGGGCCTGCCTTTTGTTGAGCTCGACGACAACGAATAACAGCAATCCGATCTAGGTACGGTTAAGTAAGCCGCTACAACAACCACAAAGGCAACCACAGAAATAATTCATATAAATTTGTAACAAAGCTAAAGGTAATTATCATAAGACAAAAACTAGAATGAGGTTACATTTTAACACTGAACGTTGTTTTAATAAAAATTTTGCAAAATATATAAACAGTTTGTGGGAGTAACTTTCAATAGCTAGGAATGTTTATGTTTAACTGGTCCAATCTCTCCTTTAAAATTTGAACATGAATTTGCCAAGTGATAGCAGCAACATTTTGAAGTGTTAACTAATTTAATAATAACGATGTAGGATTCGGTTAGTACTAAGTGAATTTTATATAATTTTTCTTAAAGAGCAATTTTAATTCTACATAGTTTTGGCTTGCAAATATTTGGGATTTTTCCTTTAACTTTGGAACCAATTTTTGTAAATGGTTACTGTGCAATATTGTTACTATTATTATCAATTAGGCTGGACCTAAGGAAACATTTTGTAGCGCCAAACTAGTTCTACGCTTGATTCTTTTTGATTGAAAGAAAAATTGTATGTATACATATATACTACATAGCTTGGCGAGATATCTGAAAAATATTGTCTATAACCAAAAACCTGAGTGATGCGATACTTTGTATAAATAATATACATACATAAATATGTACATACCTAATATATGTGACTTGCACACGATTCTTACATATATATGCACATAAATAAATAAAAGAGAAAAATACAAGCACAAGTACATAGCTATGTATATGGACGACGTACAGGCGAAGTGCGCGGCAAAAATGAATCACAATTGACGGTTATTCACCACTCATATGAAATGAGAAAAACGCAAAAAATGTGATGTTATGTAAACATAGAAAAGCCGAAAATGCAAGAACAGAAAAATTTGATCAAGCAATCACATGCATTGACTATGTACAGGTATCGTGTGTACATTTTTCTTATGAATGAATGTATCAGCAGGTAGCAGACGGTCCAGGCACTTAAGAGTAAGCGGAAAGTTGTAAGTATTCACGTTGACTTATTCTTCTTTTCAGAGGCTTTAAGATTTCGCGAGCTTAGTGGCACAGACGGACAGGAAATTTAATATGTATTTATTTCACATATGTAATTCCTTTTATTATTCTCGCCCGCGTGATTACTGGTGAGTGTACGATATGGTAAAATAGGTAGACATATGTATTGGGTGATTCCGCTCTTCTAGATATTGTTAATGTGCGGTTTGCTTACCTGACACCTGCAAACGATGTCCACTTCCAGTGCCAGCATGTCAACCACTTTACCTTTGCCCTCATCGCCCCATTGAGCTCCGAGGACGACAGCAACCTTGGATTTGTACATATTGAGGCGCCCTTGATGCAATGTCTCATAGTTGCTGCCGTTGACAACACTGCTACTTGCCTTCGACATCTTCACACGTTTAGTTGGCGTTGGTGGCGCTATTTTGGCAATATTCTATAAACGACCGAGAAGTTGAACAATTTGTCTACGGTCCCAAACGCACCCTAAGTACTTTTCCCGACTCAAGCAAAACTTGTAAAGAAATCACATCGAATAGAAAAGCACATTTATCGGCCTATTCGGAATGTGTGATTTGCCAAATGTCATCTGTCAAACCATGCGCATTGGAATTTTTCGTCATGGTTGCCATTCTCACGAGCAACAGGACGTTCACATGAGGTCCGTTCCCGTACGCAGGCGTACTTATTACCTAACGTAACAAAGAACGTAAATGTATATGAAGCAACGAAGAACGTAAAAGTATAGGAAGCAACAACTCGTTAGTTTTAACAAAGATCGTAAATGAATACTTGTTTGGAGTATCTGGAGTCAACTGTAAATACATGGTAAGCGCTCGGTTGACAAAAATTTTAAAATTTTTGACCGAAACTCGTGAAGGCAACCTTGTTGTCAAATGGCATTAGTGATAAAACACTTATGTAAGTGATTTTAGAAGTTTTGACTTAACATCATAATACCATGGGCCATTTATGCAAATAATGCATGTTTATTTCATTTTTTGTTAAACTAAAATCTTAATTTAAGAGTTTGAAGAAGTACTGTCATTTGAAGTTTAGAAGAACAATGTCTTAACTCGAGATAAGTTATTTTTATAAATGTCCACTTTTAATTTGGCTGCCTGTGATTTCTTCAATTTTACATTTTAGAATTTTTGTGGCCCTCACAAAGAACGTAGATAACAAGCGGGGACAACTCGTTATAATTGTAGCGAAAGTGCGCAACAGGGGCTTCTCTTTTGCCCTAGTGCGTTTTTTGCTTGAATGAAAAGATAAGGCACGCCCCTGATGCGCAATTTCGCCACAATTATAACGAGTTGTCCCTTCTTGTTATCTACGTTCTTTGACCTACCGACAAAGAACCTAAATCTATAAGAAGAGACAACATGTTATAATTGTAGCGAGTGGGAACATCAGGAGCGAGCCTTCTCTTTTCATCCAGTCTAAAAACATATTTGATTTACGTTCTGAGTTGTCACTTCTTAAACATTTATGTTCTTTGAGAAAAGCGATTAAATCGTGAATACGGCATCACTGCTCATACGTAGACTTGGCAGCTCTTTCGTGGAAAGCACACTTTTATTTTATCCATCAGAGGTCGTCTTAAAAACTGTCAAAATATATAAGTTTTTTTTAGAAATTTCAGTGGCAAAAATACATCGATGTTTTCTTTGATTCGATGCATCGAAATGTACTTCGATATTTTGCGATGAATCGAATTTATCATATAATGTTTGACAACAAAATATGTTATTAGCGAAATTGTACAAAATTGTAAATAAATTACTGCAACTGAGCTTATTAATTTTCTGACGGAACTTTTTCAAGCCTTTTAAATATTTTGGTAAATGTCACTTCTCTTTTTTGAACAATTGAAAAACTACAATAGGGGTCTTCCTTTAAACTCGTCTAAGCTTTGTAAACCTCGTAAAGCTCGTAAATTCACGAGCCTCGTAAAAGAACTGTTAGTAAAAATCTACGAAGCAAAAACTGTTTCACAAAATCCTGCTTGAACTCTCAAGCAGTCACTTTACGCACCTATTTACATATTTTCTTACATCGACTATTTATATAGCGCGTGGAAAATTTTCGAAGCATCGAAGCAAAGCATCGATTATTCGATGCATCGATATTTTTCCGAAATCCATAATTTGTTTACTTTGATCGTTGTACACGGTTTTGCTTTTACTTGCAAAAATTCAAAACAAAAATGGCTTCAACGTATTGCCAATTGTAAGCTTGCTTATCTTTTATGTAAAACACCGATTAATGTATTTTATTTCAATTATTTCTTTCAGCTGTGAAAAGGATAAATTTAAGTATACTTGTCCTAAGTGTAACGCTTTGTATTGTTCAGTGGCGTGCTACAAAGCACCGGAGCACTTGAAATGTTCTGAAGAATTTTATAAGTCTTGTATACAAGAAGACTTAACCACATCTCAACCCAATTCACGGGATGATATGAAAAAAATGTATGAAATTTTAACCCGAATGCATGAGAGCGAAGCTGGTCTCGAACCTGATTTCAATGATCCAATAGACTCTGACGACGAGGGAGTGGATGCTGAAAATTGCGCCGAAGTAGATTTGGATGAGGATGATGAGGAAGATGTTGAAGATATCGCGACACGCTTACAAGATGTTGATATTAATGATGCTGACGAAATATGGCATAGATTGACATCAGAGGAGCGCTCGGAATTTAAAAAGATGGTTGATTGTGGTGAAATAATGAAATTATTGCCTAGTTATAAACCCTGGTGGATGAAATCAAAGGCCCCAAAAATTGTAGAAGTAAGCTGTGACAAAAGCGATCAAGCCGACAATTCGAATGTACCTGAAATAGAAAAACAAATTCCAAAGTTTTCCAGTATTTGCAAAAAGCCTCCTTCAAGTTGCTTGCATTATAATCTTTGGAATATCTTGACTTCATACGGTTGCATGGTACGCTATTTCAATGGTGAGCACTCTACCAGCCCAACCGAAGCCGTTTCACATTTAGTAAATCTATGCTTAAATCTAAAATTTGGCACCAATTTCGAAGATGTCGATGATGCTATTGTGTCTGTTGAAATGGAAGCGTTGACTACTAAAAATATTGGCGTATCAGCCAATAATGAATTTACTTCGTTAACGACAAGTCGCGATCAGCTAGAATCTGATGCGCGCTCGTTGATGTCATCCTGCTATTACAAACTGGCAGCGCTCAGTGACATATGCCGCTTGATGGTGTGCGCTAAAAACTATCTAAAGCGTAATAAGTCAACGCCTAACAGTGACTTTCACAAACTTTTCGCTATTTGTAATGGAAGCGTTGAGTTAGATCGAAAGAAATTAATACACTTAATAAAGAAAATTGAGTTTCTATTGTCATATGTAAATCGCGAAAATGATGAACGGCTTGAGTAATGCAAATTAAAGGTTGTATTTGGTGTATATAAAAAACTTAGAATAAATAAAGTTAAAATTTATAAATTTACGCTGTGTGTAATAATTTAATTTTCTTTTTTCACTGTATAAGTTTCAAGAAATATGAGGCCTTAGGAGTTTTTTAAAAATTACTTTCCAACTCTGCTGAAACTGCTCTTAACTATACACTACATACTACATTGGCGTACGCTGGTACGGGCGGGGGAGGGCGCAAGCACCACCAAAATTCCAAGTTTCATTGTAAGTTTCTTCTATGCATTTTATAATGAATTTTCAAATAAAAATTAATCCAGTATATGAAAGCTTAAAAAAAAATATTTCCTTTAACAAAAAACGTGTAAATTCAAGTCTCAAGCTATTTAAATAGATTGTATGAACTGTTTCTTTAACTTAAAATATTTAAGTATGTATGTATGTGTGTATGTATATATTTTTATTTTTGAATGCAAGTTTCTTGAATACAGCTATGCCGAAAAAGTAGGAAACCAAAATGAATGACCCTATGTGCTTTATATGCTGAGGTATGTAATTTGGTCCGACACCGTCGAAACAGCTCGTTTCCTGGGCCTACCGTTAGTTGAGCTTAACGACAACGATTGATGAACATGATGGACAAACTGACCTAGGCGGGTCTTAGTTGTGCCGCTAAAACAACAACCGTATGTGCGTCATTAAACAAACTTTCTATTTTTGCAAAATTATAATTTGTTGTTGTTGTTGTAGCAGCGTACGAAATCCCCAAGAGTTTTTGGGGACTGTTGCTGGAGTGACAATCCCTGGCCGGATATAAATCTGAGTCTTTCCGGTTACGTAGACCCGACTGTCGTTTATAATTTTGTCGCTTACGACGGTAACGATTCAAATGTAAACATACATTTCTTTTTCATGTCGGACACCAAATTTGATGTCACACTTTCGATTGGCTTAAAATTTTTTGTATGGGCTCTATATATGAAATAATCTAACACGTGTTCGAGGAATTTCTTTTTTTTCTTCGGAGATATGATCTGTAAAATTTTGATTTTTTCGTGATTCTGACTAATCATGTACTTCTTCAAATCGTTATAACTCGGGTTCAGCTCATCGTAGACTTCATCTTAACGTCGTATTAAAGCTAAAGAAACGGGCCTAACATTTCTATATATAAGATGGTCAAGATTGTCCTAAAGCTAACATAGCTATTAAAATTGAACTTTTTGTAGTTAATTTTCGTAGTGAAGACTAGTAAATTAGGGATTTAAAATTATGCCATCGTAATCCTTGTTTAATTCTCTATTGGAAAAGGGTTAAACAAGGGGCGTTTTTCAAGGACTATTTTTAAAACATTTTTCTTTATGACGAAATGGTTTATTTTGTGAGAATCAAACAATTTTTTGTAATATGTTTTCGAAAACTTATTTTGAGGTATATTTAGTAAGGTGTTAAAAATCGACTTTTTGCAATAATTTAAATTTTATTGCAGATTCCGATAGAATACCTATCCAGGTATAATATTTGTACGGCAAGATTTTTCTTTAAGGCGACAAACCCCTAACAATGGGCTTGGCAACTGTAGGACTAAAGTTAGCAAAACGCAGATGTTATTGCGGATTTCGGCAGAATATCTCTTCGTTAACAATATTTGTTCCACAACTATATCATATGGGCGATTCCAGCCGAAAGTTTACCGCAAAGAAAAAATATAAGTCCTGTACATACATATCTAACTTCTTTATAGATCGATTTGGCTGATTTGGTTATGTAAGCAGAAATATTTTTGCCAAAAATGGTCTCGTTAGGTGGTGCAAGGGTCGAGATATTTTGAAAAATAGAATTTATGCTCTAATTTGTTTCACATTTGGCATGTTTAGTTGAAACGTAGTGAGACGGAGATTCGCAAAAAATGGAACCGCTGGTGGAACTGTTAAAAATTCTTTCAAGAACAATGTTAAAATTTTTCAATGGAAGTTTTAGTAACGTAACGCCAGATAACGTCACGTCGGATAATTCACCTGATTAAACATAAAGCAGAAAATATTTCCACATTTAAAAAATTGGAAAATTAACCTTAAACATTTCCAATATTACTACAAAAACTTTTATACAAATATTCGTAGTTTTTCGATTTTGTAATCGAAGTCAAAATGCACTTCGGTTTTTTGTAACGCCATGCCAGAGCGTATGTTTACTGATTCCCACGACAGCTGCCGGAATGACTCGGGTTTTACCGACCTAGGGCTGTTGTTTCGGCGATCTAACCCCGTTTAGGTTGGCAAGTTGTTCGTCTTTAGGGCTACATTTGTTACGTATTCTTCTGCTCAGGGCTGGCATCGAGTCAAATCCAGGGCCAGGAATTTACACCTGCTGTGTATGCCAGAGACGATTAACCCACAACTCCACCTTAGTCAAGTGCAATGCTTGCAACGGGTGGAGCCACCTCAGAGTCTGCTCAGACCTACGGACTCATCGGCAGTGGACCACATCATTTGTGGCTCCTGCTGCTCAAACAGAGCAGCCTTCACGGCTAACCCCATTGCACCAGAGCAGCACCACCACCACACGCCGCCGCCAACAACTTCTGGTTCCTCCTACAATCTGCACGGTGTGTCAGACCAGGATATTCCGTAACGTGACATCAGTCAAGTGCACCACGCGAGATTGGAAAAGGAACTTCGAGGGCCCGTGTTGTGCTGCACGGTCGCAAATCCCAATTGCGATGCCGCCCACAACCACCACAAGACGGCACACTCTACAGTAGCGCACACAGCGAATGGCGGCAAGGCAACACACATCCCTCACATCCCGCATAACAACACGTCTCCTTCAATTCAACTGTAACGGACTTCAGAGCAAGATAGAGGAGATAACCGTCTTTATGGGAGGCATGAAATATTGATAGCTGCGGTCCAAGAAACGAAGTTGCACAACAATTCAATATTATTGAATTGCGCCGTACACCCGTCGAGTTCGCGAGCAAGATAATCGTGGTGGCGTAGCGTTCATCACGCACCACACCGTGCAGTATCGTCTTATTGAAGCAGACATCGACAGCAGGGATACCACCCTTGAATCTCAGGTCATTGCTATCTGCCCGGCAGGATATCACCCTGAAATAGGTGCGCTCCTCAGAGGTGAAAACCGTATGATAGTTGCTGAGTTTAATGCGCACCACGATCTTTGGCATTCAAGCCTGTCAAACGATCGTAGGCAAACAGATTTGGCTGAACAGATAGACGATTCGACATTCTGCACAATGAACGACGAACGCACCCACCAGGACGCAGATCGCCAGACATAACAATAGTCAGCGCTGGTCTCATAAACAGCGTATCATAGCGACCTATGCTAACCTTGGCATCAGACCATTTGCCCATTGTTATCTCGATAGATAAACCTGTCGACTTTGCTTCCGCGGAACACCGGATCTATATCAACTTTACTAACACCTTAGAGCACCTTCACTGCGCTCCCCACACCAATCGACATCTAATTTGTTGAACGTAAGTTCCGCAGGGTTGTCTCTGCTGCTGCAGCTCGCTTCGTACCAGCAGGATGCATAACGGACCCCCGTCCAAACTTCCCTGCTGAAGCGGCTGTTCTACCTGATGAGCGTAATAACCTTCGTCAGGCCGATCCCGGAAATCCCCGTATCAAGGATCTCAACGCAGAGATTCGGCAGCTTGTGAACGTACATAAGCGGAAAAAGTGGGAAGAGCATTAGAAGATCTGTAAATTTGCGTCTGGTGTGAGTAAGCTTTGGCCAACCGCGAGGTCACTGTCCAATCCAACGAAGAGCGACGACAGGGTTGAAATATCTGAATTTTCCATGAATAATTTCCTTGAATAAATATATAAAAACAGATTAGTTTTAATGGAGTGATCTACAAGTTAGAAAGCTAAATTAATTTTAAGTGCAATAAATTTGTGGTTTTGACCACGTTCAAAATTTATTGGGCTACAAAACTATACTCAAAAAAATAAAAAATAAAAATCGGATTAAAAAACTCAAAGTTTGCATGAAGATTTATTGAATTGTCGTGAGTTTTGAACACAGTTTAGAGATAACATTTTTATGTTTTTTGCTATAGTATGAAATATATTAAAAAAAAAATAGCAAAAAAAAAATAAAATAAAAAATTTTGTATATCGATGGATTTTTGAGAAATATGTGAGTTGCAACACTTCTTCCAGGTGACTTGCTCAATTTTGAATTGCATTTCTAATCCTTTTTTTTTGACGTATTTTTCTTTTGTATTTAAATATTATTTTACAAGTATTTTTAACATCTCTACTTATTTATACAATCTTAAAAACTATCTCTCTACTTAAATTTATTTCTATATCTTAATTATAGTTATTACCAGGGAACGGATTTTTAGGAACTAAAAACTTATAAAAAAAGGCAAATTAAAATAACGAAAAAGGCAGGAAAAGGCACAAGAAATAGCAAAAAATGCAAAAGAAGGCACTAAAAATAGACAAAAACTTGAAAATAACACTGGTTTACAGGAAAAATGTTCAACGGGCGGCGCTACATATCCAATACCTATATAGAATTGCTCGCTGATTACGAAAATCGATTAAATTTTTTTTTATTCTATGAATAAGTTTACGAGATATTTCAGGTGTACATGGCGTATGAGTAACATTCTTTCCTGCTCATTTTCATACAAAAAATCTTTGCACATTTTCATATGACCACTTATTACTTTTTTATTTATCCGCCGATTTTCTTCATTATCAACTTGATTTTTTTTTTGTAACAGAACAAGCTTTAACACAGCCTTCAATGTACTAAACGTGCGCTCGACGTGAGTTGATACAATCTAAATATTTATATTATCAGGAATAATCACTTTAAAGGTATAGTATGCAAAAAAGGCAAATATCTTATAAAAGGCAACATCAAATGTGTATATATGGAATCAGGGAAAGCTAAATCGTGGACATTCTTAATCGAATATACTGTATCTCTTTAACAGAAAAGAAAGACAATTTCCCTGAATTCCGTTCTCTGGTTATTACCTAGGGTTTGAAATGTATATATGTATGTTGCTTTGGCCACTAAATTAACAAATTTTGGCTATGTGGACGGCTGTATATGAATGCATGTTTGCATGTTTCCATGAACGCGTGAGCTCTATGTAGACGGGTCTTAAGTCAGCATTTTATGCCTTGCACTGTGAAAGTATTGAACGGAAATTGAAACATAGTACATACATAAATATGTACATATACATATACATATATATAAAATTGGACAGTCGCATTTGCTTTTAAGTACACGCCATAATATTCAGCTTTCAGTCGATTGAATATTCAATACGAATAAATAATACTAAGATTTGTCTGTGCAAACACAAAACTTCTTCGCCTTCTTTACATCGATGCAATCAGACATTCCTTCATATATATATTTTCACGAGATATTTCTTCCACATTTATGGTAATTGTTTTTGAAATATTATCATAATCAGCTGTAGCTTGAAATTGTGGATCTTTCGGTTTTGCTGTGAAATCTAATCTATATGTAGACCGATTTGGTAAATCAAATAATTTCTTGTCAACCTTCTTCAAGCTCTTCAAAGTTAGTGGACTGCATTTGCTACTAATGTTTTTATCCTCACGGTATTGGTTAATTTCCTGTATAACCAATTTTGTTACAATTTTTGCCGTAGCATCGCTGGTACGTACAGTTTCATATGCCACACAAGTGCACCAGTGCTCAGTGATACCGGCCTCTTAACAAGTACGATTCTCGGGTATTTCTCGAAAAATACTTAGCCCCCTCACTGTGCCATTGAGGTATGGAAACTCTTTTTCCCGATTTGTCTCTTCAAGTATATGTTTCATTGTCGCATAGATATCATAGGGCGTAGTTAAACGATTTTGATTTATTTGCAAAGCTTCTACGAACTCGGGATGTTCGTTTCGGTACCACGTTGGCAGTGATAGAAACATCATCGGCAAACGTTCTTCTAAGAATCCGGATTTTAATCCAAGCAATGGACCCCAACGACTTCCATGGTCACCAAAAAAGAACACAATTGAACGCTCCAGTATGCCATCGCTCTTCATTTCCTTAAGATATTCTAAAATCTTCACATCCATTGTTGCTGTCGTATCGAAAGAGTTGTGACTGAATGAATTTGTCCAGAATAGTCCGAAGAGCGGATCTGCAGGTAGAGCATTCGCAAATTGCAATGCGTAATCAAAAACGTATTCGCCAGAATGCTTGCGACCGATACAATATGATAGGCCTGATCGTTTTTTTACGACCATATTTTTTGAAATGGCCATGAACATGGGCCGTAAATAATAATCCGTTGGCGGTTGCACAAATCCTTTCTTTAGATAATTAAACGTACTCATCGAGCGTTCGTCTTCTGCATAAGCTGTTTTGTAGCCGTACTCTTTAAAATTATTCCAAATTAGATTACAAATTGGTTTATTCAGACCGCCTTCAGATTTTGGTTTACATTTATCATAAGCAGTGGATGGATTGTACGACGTAAGTAGAGCCATTAGATTTGGAAATGTATTGTCACCGATCTGTAGAGAAGAAAAAAATAAATTGTTTAGTTAAGGCTCTTTGACATAAATTAGTCGATAATGGAAATTATATGGTATGCTTTTTTGCCTATACTATGTACAAGGAGTAAAATTAGTATTAATATTTACATATGTATGTATGGAGAAGAGCGGGAAGGCGACTTGGGTCCACATTTCAAATAAGTTTAAATTGACTACACAAAGATAAAAGTAACATGATTTTTTAAAACAGCGTAAATTTCGGCGTTTTAATTTGAGCGATTTGAAAATTTTGAACTGAAAAAGTATTTTATAAAACATTTTCACATTATCGCTGTTTACGGCTCATTCGTAATTCATAAACAAATCAATTAATTTTGCCATGTAAAATTTGTCAATTAATGCGAAATTCGCGAAAATTCATTCTTACCAACTACCATTAAATTTAAAATTTCTGCGGCAATACTTAGAAATTTTGTATTTTTTTTTTACATAGGGTGAAAATTTCTCAACTGGACCTCAGATTTCAGTTAAGTTCGAATTATTGCGTGAAAATTTGTGGGTAGAGGGGTTTATAGATGTGAAAGGGATTTTGAGAATTTTTTTGAAAAATTTTAATTTTTAAAAATTTTATTAGCAAATATATTTTTAAGGAATATTTTTTGAGAGTTGATGAACTTATTTTTGAAAGTTGATGGACTTTTTTTGTAAGCGTAGTGACATTAGAGCTTTAAAAAAAAAATATTTTTATAATTTAGAAATTGTTTTTTTTTAATTTAAACATTATAAATATTCAAGTTGCATTAAAAATATGTTCTCAATGAGTGCTTTCCATTTCGTTTATATTTTCGAAAACTGCATTTATTGAAGAAAATATTTCTAAAAAAAAATTTGTTCATCATATGATAATGATGGCATTTGTGGTATTTTTAAGGCATTTTTAGGTTAAGTTTTGCATCGGAGGTATGTGTTAAAATAATCCCATTAATTCCATTTTTTTGGAGTTCACACACAACGTTATTACCAGGAAATGGATTTTTAGGACCTAAAAACCTACAAAAAAGGGAAAATAGGCAGGAAAAGGCACAAGAAGGCAAAATAAGGTACTAAATAAAGACGAATACCGAAAAATAATCAAAAAATACTTTTATTTTCGAGATGTTAATTTTACAAGTAAAAAGAGAAAAAACATGAACTAGATACGCGTACAAAATTTTTATTTTGAATTTTTGACTATTTTCTCCATTTGAGTTTTTAACTCGCAAAACTTTAATCTCTATAGTTTTAGTAACATTGAACCGCACGATGAATTTTGAAATTTTCAGGCAGCATTTTTATTAGATGTTTGCGAACAAAAGCCTTAAAAGCGCTCGACGTGAGTTGATACAAGTGGCGCCCAATTTCAATATGGAATGTTCCATACTTTCAGATTATAAAGAAAAAGGGCTTTTTCCTTGCCCTTTACAATTAGAGTTAGTAAATAAAAATAAATGTTGCACGCGGAACATTGAGGTTATACGCCGACTCCTTCTATTTTTCCAAAAAAATATATGGGGCTGTACCACTGTGCGACGTTGAATACTTGAACAATAACAATAAAAAAATTATCAGACATAAAATTTACATATACGGTTAAAAATTTCGGTTTTAATTTTAAACTTTTTGGACTACATTATGACCAAAATAAATTCAGTTTCAAAAACAAATCTTCCAAGTTTAAAAAAAGAGAAACATTTTAAACCCAAACATTTTTTATTTCATTTGCTTCACGTTACACTTCAGGAAAGCTTTTTCATAATTAAGAATTAAAAAAAAAATCTTAAATTTCATGCTCCGTCTGAATGGGATTGAACCCGGACAGCCTTGATAGCAACCAATTTGCACACTCAGCTACAGCCATGCATGTAAATGTGCTTCCATATGTTGAGTTTGAGTCAACACCATATTTCGCTCTGTTGATGCCGTCAGTTCATAAGATTTGCTCTCTCTCTCTCTCTGAGAGACATATAAAATAAAGCATATTGAGGCAAACATTTTCTATTTCGGTTTAGATTTTAAACAAAATTTTCTATATATTCTAGAATGAAAACATTTTGGTTTGATTTTTAAACCACTCATAGCAAAACGTCATTTTGTATTATCGATAATGTTTGGAAAAAACACCCCTGCTTTTACCTTTAAGGTTTTATTGTTTATTTAAAAAATGATTTTTTGTATAGAAAAAAAGGCGCGACAAAATTTTGTTTGAAATTTTTGAAAATTTTTTTGAATCTTTTAATTCTTAGCTTTAGTTATATTATAAGCTATATTTTAATAAAAAATTAAAATAGTCAAAACCAGTCAAAATGTTGGGCTACTGTTATTTTGATCATAAGTGTACATACGTTTATAATACTGCTTACAAAATTAATAGGAATTAACTGGCACATTAATTTAAATCAGGAACCGAAAATAACCGTTAAATATCAGAATATTTGTTTTTAGATCATTGCAAAACCTTTAGTTTTAAATTTTCATTTTTCCCATTAAGATAATCGTCAAATATGTTTTTAAATTTTTTTCGATGGAGGTAGCGTTTTTGGGACCGACTTAAATCAGTTATTGTCTAAAAAATTTAATCCAAAAATAACAGTTATAAAATTATCGAAAAAATAAAAACAAACAAATTATGATAAAGTAAAAATACAAAAAGTTACGATTATTCTTGATCTAAAAAATAAAAATTATAAAATAACGCTTAAATTATAATTTTTATATATAACCGTTATAGCCACCGACTTAAAAATATACCTTAATTTATCGCTTAGCTCTACTAACTTAATTTAACTTAATATTACAATACAGTAAAAAAAAACATTGAATTACATTACATTACATTACATTACACTACATTACATGACATTACGTTACATTGCATTGCATTGTATTAAATGACGTTGCATTACATTACATTAAATTATATTAAAATACATTAAATTATATTGCATTATTTTACATTGCATTACATTAAATTACAATACATTATATTAAATTAAGTTACATTACGGCATGGGTAAATTTGATATTCGGAGCTTCGAGATTCAAAGTTTCCATTAAATTATATCACATTTCATTACGTTGAATTGCATTACATTATCTTACAATACATTACATTAGGGCTGATCGGGATCTTGTGCATATGCTCTTGGATTTGCATATTCGTTGCATTTATAAATTCACAACAATAAAATGCACACTGGTGCCATGGCCGCCAGCAAAAAATTTGCAAATGCAGTTCCAACTGCAAGTCCAAGACCATTTCCACAACATCCTGAACAGCCCTACATTGCATTGCATTACATTGGACTGCACTAAATCTCATTACATTACATTGGTTTACATTACATAACATTGAATTACTTGAATTACATTACATTGCATTACATTACATGATTACGTCTGTGTTAATACTGTTGGAAAACATTTTGGTTGTGTAATTTACACGGAAAACCTCCGGAAGTTCAGTTTAAAACAAGTTAAGTTCGGTGGGCAGATATTTCGCAACAGTCCAAACCGGTTAGCTGCAAACGCTCTGCTTAATTGACACGGAAACTCTGGCCCCAATTTTACTTTAGATTTTTCATATAAATTCCATCGATTATTTCAGACTTCGGCTAAATTAAAAAATTAGATGGATGTAGCAACATTTATGTTGCGAAATTCGAAAATACATACACTAGTTCCGATGCGTTTAAATGCAACGGTTTTTTTCAACTCAACTTCACAACATAAAATGACCTTGGAACTGTTTTCGAAATATCAACTCGGTTCACGCAAATAAGTGATCACTGATCAGCTGATTTCATAAAATTTGTCGAGCCAGCTGACTTAGTTCGAATTATGAAATTGAAAAGTTCACTTAATTGGCTACTGTTGCATTTAACCAAAGTTCTGCTAATTGAAAACCGCTGTTTATTCAACGGAATGGCCGTAAAAATTGCAATTACCCGGTTTCGACTGTATAAGTTTGTTTATGGTATGCTGGTATTTGACCGTATAAAAATATGTATGACTAAAGTCAATTATGGATAGAGGAATATGTATGTTTCAATATTTGTAAAGAAGGTAATAAATATTTCTAATTGAAGATTGCTAAACAACTAAACATTTACCTCATATCCGTCAATTTAGTGCATTGTTTTTTTGTTTTTGTTAAGAAATCGGAACTTCAAAGTGAATAAATTCTGAAAAAGCTGAAGATAAATATACTAAAATGTGAAGAGTTAGATTCTTTCTCTAGTTACAACAAACCTAACCTAACATACAAATGTAATATTACACTACAAAAGTCTTTTCATAATAATTACATTTCTTATAAAAATATCAATGGACATTTTCATTTACCTATGCCGCACTCTTTTATTTATCCACCGATTTCCTTCAATAGTAGCTTGATTTGTTCTATCTCTGTTGAACTTCCCTAAGTATCTCAAATTTTAGACGTGATACAGATTTTCTGAGAACGGTACTTATGTATCATAATTTAGAGGTCAAAATTAAGTTTACGTGTTGGGCCGTTTAGTTGTAATATTTTTGCCTTCCTACTGTGTTATCAGCGAGATA